>NW_021607822.1:0-10936 GCF_004785775.1 Grammomys surdaster | reverse complement strand
ATAAATTAAAATCAGGACAGCATTGAAAAATATTTTTCAGCCCCGAGGGAAAATAACTGGCAATTGTAATGTTAAATCTAAAAAAAGTTGCTGCTAGTATTGACAGTGTATAAGATACATTTAAATGTAGTAATTCATTAAGACGTTTTTTAATCAAAAACCTACTTAGATAATAAACTGATGAAAACATGTACAAAAGAATAAGACAGAAATTGTTCATCAGGTCATAAGAAATAAGACATTTCTTGTGAAGAATGAATGAAGACAAGAAAAGTAGGAAATATTCCTCATGTACAACACAGTAAAGCTCTATTCCACACAAAAAATGGAGAACAAAGTCATCCATACTTTGCCACTCAAAATGCCAGCAAAACCTTGCAGATTACAAATCCTGAGGAATACAATCTCACAAAGAACAGAATTTCATTGACCAAGCTTCAGAGAAACTCACAATAGAATCCTTGGTAGAAGTCAGAATAGGTAAAACAAATATATACATTATGAAGAGAGTTATTTGTGATTCGTGGTCTTAGGAGAGTTGGCTGTTTCCTGCTGTCCAGGGTCTATAAAGAGCCATCTGAGGATAGGTCTGAAGAAACAGGTCCAGTAGAAGCAGCAGTGTGTGTGACAGGAGATGGAGCACCTGGAGGTTGCTTCTCTGGAGCTATTTTGGATGTCCCTGGAGTTGACAAGATGTGGATGGCACCTGTTTGGTCCATGAGAGGTAGATCTGAGTGGGTTTCCTGTAGCTTCCAAGTTTACAAAAGACATAACAATAAAAAAAGTTTACAAAAGAGATAACAGTATGAGTTAACAAGAGCAGTCTTTAAGATGAACCTTTGCTGGATCGTATAGTGGAATGTTTTGTTAGAGTTAGGCAAGTTTATAGGAACTCAGATAATATTAGGACAGTGGCATAGCAAGAAGAGAAAATATGAAGCATTTAATTGATGGCAACTAAGTTTAGGTAATGAAGTAACATATAATCTGTGAAATCTTAGTTGTCAATGTAGTCAGAAGTCTGAGAAAGACTAAACAATAATCTATCAGTTATATATTATTTTAAAAAATGACAGAGTCCACTAGCCAAGAGTTTCCATGGTCTCCATAGACTCTTGGGTGAAGTCAGTTTGGCTTCCAAGGGCAGAAGATGCAGGGCTTTTTTCTGGGGAATGGATAAGTGTGACACGAGAAATGACTTACCTTGGTTTGACTTACAATCTTGGGTCAACTGTTAGAGGCTTTGGAAATTCTGTCGGCCATAAACTTAAATATACTATTAGCAGACTTCTGACAAGATTGAGAGCCATAAGAATTGATTGTAACTGAATAGAATAGCAGTAATAAAAATCTATTAAGACAGAGTCTTCCCTATCCTGTCTTAGTAACTTTGGCGCATTGTGTAGGTAGAGAAAAGCACATTTTTGTATTAGGAAACAAACATTTGGCTCAGACCATAATAATAAAGCTGGATCCTATGGCTGGCAGGGGGTTGGGCTAGCAGAGACTTCCTGCTAGGTGCCGGAAGTCGGCGCCCAGTATCTCTGGCAGCTAGAGTTTACAGTGGGCAAGGAAAAGAAATCGTGTCCCATATCAGAGCAATGTTTATGTTAGCTGTCTTTGTAGCAGAAAGAACTGCTAGCCCTCACTTTACAGGTCCCAGGCAGAGAGGGAGAGGGAATGCCTCACTTGCATGCTGTGACAGCCAAGCCCTTTGTGCTTGTGGTTGTTCACGTGGGGAAGCATGTCTAGCTGGTCTGATCTAAACCTCCAGATGGCAGCTAGAGTCTCAGCAATTCCCCCATTTTGGTTTAGTCAAAAGAAAACTTAGAGAGAGGTGTGGGGTTGAACAGATTTCAAGGCTAAGAGAACCTGGGGTGGGGAACAGGCAGAACACATGGAAGGAGTATAACAAAGGTAGATAAATGCTCAAACATAGGGAATTTCTTTCCATTTACCAGACTGCTAGAAGTATGTGTTAAGACCCCTAAAAATAATTGGGTCTAGCATGCCATTAAGTGGCTACTTTAGTCCATTATCTAGAGGGTATCGAATCCAGACCTTATTGCAGAGGTGTATCAATTTGGAAGGCCTCAAATCAGGTGTTAATTTTAGAGATTTGAAGTTTTTCAATAGACAACCCAGTGGGGTGTTTGTGGGTACAGTCAAAGACAATGTGGTACCTATTGGATGATGTGGCTGTTACCTAGCCGTCAGTTGGCACCCCGAAAGAAAAGCTGGCAATGAAAAAATCAGGATATCAGCCTAGATATCAGGTCATCATGAGAATATCTAGGGGCCTCTGTGGAGCTAGTAAGCCAGAAAATAGTAGAACTGCTAACAGGATCTCTGGCAGCTGAAAGAGCTTGGTGCGGGGGTCGGGGGTTGCTGGGAGCTATTTCCAAGAGGAGAATCGCCCAATGGCCAATGTCCTAGGTTGTAGTTCAGCTAGAGGCCAGTCATATGGACTGGGGCAATGAAAAGCCAACTCTTTAGCCCTGAAAATCCTAGCCAGACACTAACTGGGCATCCAGGGTCCCTCCTGCCAATTGGAAACTCCTTACCAATTAGTATGTGTGTGTTTGTGGGCTTGTGCAATCTGGTATCAGGAAAGGTGAAACCGTGAGGTCTTTGTCCCCTGTCTGGCTGCCCAGCCCACATGGTAGCACAACACATGGGGGCAGCAGTGGCACAGCTCACATGGTGGAAGTTTTGTGAGCCTCACAATGGCCTATGTTAATTCACATACCAAGTGACAGCAGGTAGCAGCAGATGAATTCCCTGTGGTGTAGCAGTGGTGGTGGTGGCAGTGGGGTTGAGGCGGGCCTTATTTATAATAGCCAGAAGCTGGAAAGAACCAAGATGTCCTTCAAGAGAGGAATGGATACAAAAATTGTGGTACATTTCCACAATGGAGTATTACACAGCTATTAGAACCAATGAATTCAAGAAATTCTTAGGTAAATGGATGGAACTAGAACATATCATCCTGAGTGAGGTAAACCAATCACAAAAGAATACACATGGCATTCATTCACTGATAATTGGATATTAGCCCAGAAGCTCAAAATACCCAAGATTCAACTCACAGACTACATGAAGCTCATGAAGAAGGAAGACCAACTGTGGGTGATTCTGTCCTTCTTAAAAAGAGTACCAAACTACTCAGGGGAGCAAATATGTTGACAAAGTGTGGGACAGAAACTGAAGGAGGGGCCATCTGGAGACCATTTCACCTGGGTATTCATCCCATGTGCAGTCACCAAAGGTAGACGCTGATGTGGATGTCAGGAAGTGCATGCTGACAGGAGCCTGATATAGCTGACTCATTAGAGGTCTGCCAGAGTCTGACATATACAGAAGTAGATGCTCACAGCTAACCATTGAACTGATCAAGTGGTTCCCAATGGAGGAGTTAGAAGACTGAAGGAGATGAAAGGGTTTTTGACTCCATGAGGAGAGCAATAATACAAACCAACCAGAGCTCCCAGGGTCTAAACCACAAACCTGGGAGCAAACAGGAAAGGACCCATGGCTCCAGCTATATATGTAGGGGAGGATGGCCTCGTCAGACATAGGTGTGAGAGGAGATCCTTGGTCACATGAAGTCTGGACTCCGAGTGTTGGGGAATTCAAGGGTGGGGAGATGGGAGTGGTGGGTGGGGCTGGGGGCACATCATCATAGAAGCAGGAGCAGGGATGGGATAGGGGGTTCTTGGGTGGGAGGAGGGGGATATGGGGTTAAGGGGATAACATCTAAAATATAAATAAAATATCCAATAAACTAAAATGATGTTAGGTTAAGGCACAATATTATTTTCTGCTTGAATGGGTAGGCAAAATAGAGACATTCATTTGGAAAACTGTTTAGAGTTTTGTCAAAAAAAAAAGAAAAAGAAATAAAGAAAACTAGAAATAGAACTACAATCCATACTGCACTGTTTAGCCATTTGTTCATAGATAGTTTCCTGATTGTTCTCTATAATTCTCTATGGACACACATCCACATCTACATATGCTGGGAAAGGTTACGATAGAATTACTCAAGTCTCCTTAGAGAATATAGCTGGGAAATCAACTCTTTTCATGATGATAATGAGACCCAGGATTCTCAAGAGACTTCTAATGTTCAAAAACTATTCTGATGATTGTGACAGGTTAAAATGGACTCCAGTTCTGCATCGAGTTGCAGGTCAGAAACACAAGCCCAGACCTGAGAGTCTGCCTTTAAAGTACAGGGCTCTGAGCCCATGGACACCTTTCAGATGACAGTACTTCTTGTTTTCCAATGTGGTGACTTGAATTCTTCAACATATTATGCTAATGGAAAAAAAACCTAATGTCACAAGCTAATCGATTCTGTATATGTGAATTGATTAAACATATTGGTAATTAATAATGCATCTGAGTAAAGGAAAAAATAAAAGCCTTTCCCTCAGAGGCATTTAACTGTGTGTTCAAAGTTGAATTCTCTACTCCATGTTCCCTGTGCCTTTCATCCTTTGTCTGTTTCCTGAGTTTAAATCTGTGACTGCCTGAAGGCTGCCCTGTGTATCTCTCCCTGTGTGTCTGGCTTATGTCTCCTTGTTTGTGTCTGTCTGTGTATTCTGTATGTGTCTATCTGTTGTCTGTTAGCATCTTCCTGGCTGGTCTTAAGAAAGAGCTTTGCAGTGTTTATGGAACATTAAGGAAGCCATCACATGGAGTAGGAATGGGATAGTGTATAGAAATCTTTAACAGAATTTCAAAAAGGATTAGGTAACTGGCTCCAAGTGATCAAGACAACAAACATTTATAAACATCACTCTTCATCAATCAATACTCATAAGAGTATATTCATTTTAGAAGGTTGCTTTAAGCATCTGTATTTCATGTTTTCAGCAAATGACTTTCATGCAGTTTGTGGTGGGAGCATGAAAAAAGTACATAAATTAGTGTCCTGTCCAGCAGGGCATTAAACAGGGGTCCAGGGAGATCACCTGAAAGAGAAGATGGGGGAAACAGGCAAACACAAGGAATACAGCTTGTCTATAGGCTGATTAAACCATAATTTTTACTTTTTTACACACAGGGGTTATATACACAAAAAGGCAGGATGTGGAGAAGGGGATGATGCAGGAGCATAGGTGTTCAAGGGGAGTACAGATATCTTCCAGAACAGAGTGTCAGATAGGTGAAGGTTCAGGGGACAGATCATTATGACTCTGCCTATGATTCACTTGTCTTTATCTAAGTTGGTACTACACACCAAGGTTACCTATCTACAAGGCCTATGAGTAGCCAGGTTTGGCAACCTTCCAACAAAGCTGTTTGTTTACAATAGCTTCTAGGCATCTGTTCCGATGTTTTTCCACAGAGACCGAAGACTTGGTGCTAGCAGGCATATATGTCAGGCCTATTGCTGTTTTTAGGCCTTCAGTGTATAACCAGGGCTGCTCCTGACAAATTAGCATAGCAGCTATGCATCCGGTTAGGTTTTAAAAGTTGATAACAAGAGAAATCCATGGAAAATAAGGTTTGTTTTTACATTGATTTTTTGAAAAGTATGCTAAACATCAAGTTGAATACATAGTAGGATCACAATTTTAAATCTTAAATTTCTTCAAATTACATTAACTCTGGTTATGAGATCCAGGAGCAAATTCCATCTATTAGAAGGTAAGATCATTTTTATAATGCATTGCCACAGTTATGGTTCTGACAATGCATTGGAAAGCACCATGGAGCAAGACTCCACGGAGTTCTCCTGGCTGTATCCTTTGTAAGATGCTTGTACAAAAATAAAAATTGAAAAGTGCCAACTTATAAGTGTATGAAGGTGAATCTAATGGGTTCTCTGAATACTGAAAGAGATGGAATCCCTATTGATCATGTCTTTTCCACTGGGTTACAACAACTGAGTTGTTGGCAAAAGAAATTTCATAAAAATACCCAAACAATTCAGGCAATTGACAACCCAAGGAGTTGCTTTTCACAAACTGACAGCAAGTCCTCATTGCTAAGGACAAGACTAACACAGCTCATTGTATATGAAGAGGTCAAGCTGGTGCCTGCAAGAACATTGACTCTAAGTCTACAGTGTTCTTCTTATGGGAAGGAGCTTTGAAAGCTACACAAAGTGAAATAGATACACTGGAACCAACCACACAGCCTTTGACCTATAATCTGCACCTGCAAAACATGCTAGGTCGATGGTGTCATGAATTCATTGGGAATAACCAGTCAATACCTGATTTGACTAAAATACAAAAGGCACACTGTCCAATGTGATAATTTGTACGCACATGTGTATACATAAGTACAATGGGAGCTTTTTGTGGCACACCAATATTATAAATAATTACAAGGAGATTTCTACATGCTTTATAGCATAGAGCCTACAGTGGAGCAGTCTCCCAGTTATCATTAAATTTATATCTATTCAAGGCTATGACCTGCCATGTGGCTAGCTAGCTCTTTCCCTCTCTACTCCTATTCCCATCTCTCTGTTCTCTTATCTGTCTCCCACTAAATCTCCTGCATCTGCTTTCTCCTCCCTGCATCACTTTTTCTAACCATAAATTCTGCCTTCCATTTACTGTCCCAGGTTTTTTCTTACATGCAATCAGCTGTTAGACATCATGAGAACATTAGTAAATTGCCTATAGGCATAGACGCTGCCTGACCTTCAAGTATCTGAGCAGGCTTGAAAAGACAAGAATGTACAAATATAAGGCTTTTGGTGGAATATAGAAATGACAATACCAAGATCCTGCTAGCATTTAGCTCCCTGCCCATATTGCAGTCATTGTTTGAAAATACACAGACACACCTGCATACAGTGTGATGAAGGTACCTCAACCCATGTGCAGTGTCCCTGAAGGCCAAAAGAGTTCATTGGAGCCCACAATTTAGAATGTCACTTTGATGTAGCCTACTCTGGCCTCAAATGAAGAGGAATACACCTGCCCCAGTGTTCTGAATGCTGAGATTATGCCAGAAGCACTTGCATATTATCTGTCTATAGAGTCAAATAATGTAATCACACTTTGTATGTGTGAGCAACACAATTTGTATTCTAGAAAACATCTTTTGACTGTCTATCCATTTAAACAACCACAACACTAACATCCTAAGAACTAAAAAATATCCAGAAAATCTATTTTAGTTGTAGAGGGTCAAAGGATCTTGTGGTCAAAAATAAGTTCAAGGGAAACCAGGAATATGAAAACCACAGAGCTTTCTCTTCAATGGATGAGAAGTACACTCTTTTCTGACCAAAAGTGAGGGAATGGCTGTAGTAAGTAGATTGGTGATCTGTGGTAGATGTAGTGACAGGCCACACCTAAACTCCCAGACTATTAAGCTTATTGCAAACTCTTCCCCCCTAGGGAATTGTTTCTTAGTCAATAGAAACTAGTCTAAGGGGAGATGTGACATGCACTGTATAGATTCGTGTTTTCAACAATGTAGGTTTAACCCTAGTTTAGGCCCTTTAGTTTTAGAACCCAACATAATGAAAGAGTCACATGTACTTTGCACTAGACTCTTGAAGTAGTCACATTTTCATCTTTGTTGTGCTCAGAGGATTGAGATAATTGTCACCAAGATTTTTTTTCAAAAATTATACTCTCCTTAAATATTCCTAAAATAAACCACACTTGGGTCAGAATCTAGAAGTTTCACCCAACACTAGGTACTGAGTATGCAGGGTAAACATTGTTTATCTCCTCGTTTTAACAACTCAGAAATTCCTGAATTTACACAACTTAGGAATTAAAATTCCCCCCAATGTGCAAACTTAGATATTCCCACTCCTGAAAATCCTACCCCTGCGATGAAACCCTATACAAAGCCTGCCTCCAACTCAGTTCTCTTCTGATTCTCACCTGAGCAGAGGCAGCCTCCCTTCAGTATTATTCAGTAAATATCATGTGTGAGATTTGTTCTTACGTAAGGCTTTGTAGTATATCTTGGTTTCTAACAGCCAGGAAACCTTTTATTTCAGAGCTCTTAACACTTACACTGGGACACTTTATCCTGAGGGCTGCAAGAATTTCTTTGGTAATAATCCACCATGCACCTGAAACCAGTAATGAAATACAAACGGAGTGGTAGTGAACTAGATTTTCTTTTATGTCTTGTGGATTGTTACTCTGCCAGACTTAGTGTTTGTAGAACCCCCACACTTATATCACCTAACCAGTAATTATCAAACACAATCTTTCATTAGGAACAATAAACTCAAGAGTTAAACACAATATTTCCTCCCCTTTGAAATTGTAGTGTTTTAATGTCTTTATTTATAAGGAGCCATCAAGAAGATATATTATCCTCACCAAGGAAAATGTATCACAGAAAAAAAACTGTAGAAAAATAGACAAGAAATCTGAGACAAGAACTTATGGGACACAAATTGTAATTCCTGCACATCAAATGTTAATGATGAAGTTCATGGTGAACATCAATGTTAGTAAATATAGATGTGGAAATACAGGACCACAGTCAGTTTGGCCAAAATTGTGAGAAAAAATTTGAGTCTATGGAACTACAAATGTGGTTTGCATTACTATAAAATTGGCTGAGTTTGAATGGCCTGAGAATAGCAAAGAGCCAAGGAAAGAGAAGAGGAGAGAAATGAACACTATGTAGTTGAGAGTATGGTTATTGTCTGCCTAGACACTGTAGCAATGGAGGCACAGAGCACGCCTCTGGTGTGGCTTGAATGTCTGAGGGTCTCCAGAATTTGTAGCTCTCTAACTGTAGTGAAATTCAGATGACAACTTCTAAAAAAATCCCCAAAACTTTCTTATTTCTGAGGGTAAAATGCTGCTGGTTTAGGGATATAACACCTGTAGCCTAACAAGGGAGTATTAAGTAATATGGCCTTTGTTCTATCTCCGCAGGAACTGTGTGTCTTGATGCCTGCTTCTGATTTAAGCATTTATTATTAAATTGTGAAAAGTTTTCTATGAAAGCTACTTAGGAAGAAATATGAAAAGATCCTAAGCAGAGGAAAGGGAAAGTCTTCTCTAATTGGGGAAAAGGAAAACATTCTTCTCTCATCTATTTGTCCTGAGTACTTATACATCTTTCAGAGTACATGATCATGTGTTAAAAAATTCATCACAAATTCACACAAAACATTAAATTATAAATTGAAATCAAAGTTTACAACAGAGAGTGTTTACATACATATCCATTAGGAGTAATTACCTGGCTAAACATCCCTCACCTGTCACAGCTACACAGGTTCACGGGAAATTAACAAGCATAACTAAGTTTTTGGTGAAAATTTGTATACATAAACTGAGTCCATATCTTTGTCTTCTGTCCTAACACCTATAATAAACTGTTAATTCCATTTTATGAAGTTTCTTTATACTTTTTAAAAACAATGAGCAGTATAATGACTAGTTACTGCCTCAGAAGTGACATTAAAGACTGGAAGAGTTCTCACTGCAGCTTTGACTATCAGAAAAAACTTAATAGTGTTATTAAACAAGTTTAAAAGTCACTATAAACAGGAATCCTCATAGGATCATCATTAAGGATAAAGAAACCATCTACTTGTCTATACAATATCACTACAAGACAATACATCTTCATAGGTATGCAAAAGATCTGCTCAAAAGGGCGTAAATTGGCAACAACTGTGGATGAAGGGAGTTTTTACATTGCTGTGAGACACAAGGCAGTGTCCTCCACTCTTAGTTCCACAACATACATCTTCCACACTCCTCCTAACAAGGAGGAGCTTCTGGTCCTTCAGGCCCTCAGTCCCTCTTCTGAGTTCTATTACAAAACCAGCTTCAATCAAGGAATGATTCTTCCCACCTACTCCAATAGTTTCCTAGCCCCATTCTGCCCCTTCAGTTGTCCTGCAGCTGAAGAGATGTTTATTTTCCCTTAAAAATACTGCCAAAGTCCAGGTAGGTTCCTAAAAATGTAGTCACTGGGGGTTCTAGGAATGATCATCAGGTTCCTGTAAAGTGGATATTCTTAATGTGTATCTTACAATGCTTTTCCATAAACTGTGAATATTCCAAATCCAGTCAGCCTCAGTTTCCATGCTCTTCTAACATGATATGGTTAATTTCCATGAGCCAATGACTTGCATCTTTCTCAAATTGCACATGTGCCCATCCACATAACTCCAATAGTGAGTCTACCTGAACCCACTTTGTCCACTCAAACCACATGCTTGTTGTACTGTAGACAAGAACTATGTGTATAAATGGTTGTAGAATGAAGACCATCATATTGTGTGAGAGGTAAAAGGTAATGTGTTTTCTCTGTGCACTATTTGAAATCCTTCCATGACACTGGAAATCTCAGTTTATCTGGGATAATGATCTCTAAGCCACCAAGCAGTGAGGTCTGTATCCATTGAACATGTGAAACTGGAATCATCAGAGACTCTCCAGCTGGCTGCAATTTAAAAACTGTTAAGGAATATTCCAGACACATAACTTTAAATTGCATGGAGTGTGAGCTTCAACATTCCTGATGCAGCAATTGACAGAAATTACCTATGATCATATGATAGCAAGGTCCTCTACTGCTTCTACTAATGATGAGGTCCTGTTTCAACAAACTGCAAAACTGAGAACAATGGAAGTTCATCACTGAGCAGTTTCTCACAAGTCAAATAATTTCCTTAATTTTCTAATCAAGAAAAATATGTAGTGATATGGATTTGTTCATTGTAAACTTTGATTTGTTCTTAGATAATTTGCAGAGCCTTCTTGAATTTACTTAAAATATTCTGATGTAATGCATCAGCTTGGAGTACAGATTTTTCTCATCTTTTTTCAAATATACTTCCAAATGGATTTCCAGAATGTTTGGGTTTACAAACTGTGCAGGAGCATGTATCTCATCTACTAAACAAAAGATATTCCTTTAAAGATTTATAGATCATGATATTTGTATGAATGGAATTACACATGAATTT
>NW_021607821.1:0-7524 GCF_004785775.1 Grammomys surdaster | reverse complement strand
AGCAAATAATTTCTTTTCCAGATAGGATATTATTTTGAAAGTTTTTCATACAATATATTTTGAAGTTTTTCCCCTCTCCCAATTCCTTCCTGTTCCTCCCCACTTCCCTATCTACCCAACAGTAAATTTTGTTTTTTTCTCTCTCTCTGCTTTCTTTTTTTGTTTGTTTTTAATTTTGTTCTTTTATTATTTTATTTATTTACATTTCAAACATTGTTCCCCTTCCTGGTTCTCCCATCCACTAACCCAGCACCCCATCTCTCCTCTCCCTCATCTGCCTCTAAGTGGGTGCTTCCCGACCCTCCCACCCAACCCCATCTCAACTCCTCTACCATCTCCCTTCTCTGGGGCATCAAGCCTCTACAGGACCAAGTGTATCTTTTCCCATTCAGGTCAGACATGTCAGTCCTCTGCTACATATGTAGTGGGGGCCGTGGACCAGGCCATGTATGTTCCTTTGTTGGCGGTTCAGTCTCTGGGCTCACAGAGAGGTCCAATTAGTTGATACTGTTGTTCTTCCTATGGGGTTGCAATCCTTTTCAGTTCCTTCAATCCTTACACTAACTCTTCCATTAGGATCCCCTGTCTCAGTACAATGGTTGTCTGTAAGTACCTGCATCGGTCTCAGGCAGGTGCTGGTAGAGCCTCTTAGAGGATAGTCGTGTTCTGTAGATATCTGTTAAATCCAGTTGATTCAAAACTTCGGTTCCATTGTGTCTCACTTTAGTTTCTGTTTCAATAATTTGTCCATTGGTGAGAGTGAGGTGCTAAAGTTTCTCACTATTATTGTGTGCGCTTTTATGTGTATTTTACGATTTAGTAACATTTCTTTTAAAAACATTTGGGGCATAGAAGTTTACAATTGAGACTTAAACTGGGTGGATTTTTCCTTTAATGAATATGAAGAGTCCTTCCTTATTTCTGTTAATAACTTTTGGTTGAATGTCTATTTTATTGGATATTACAATGGACATGCCAGATTTTTCTTGGGATTGTTTCATGGAGAACTTTTCTCTAAACCTTTACTCTGAGGCAGTATCTGTTTTTGTCACTGTGGTGTATTTCTTCTATGCCTCAAAATTACAAATTCTGTTTGTGTATCTATTCTGTTAGCTGTGTCTTTTCACTGGGCAATTGAATCCATTAATACAAGGCAGATTAAAGATCAATGACTGTTTTTTTTTCCTGTATTTTTGTTGTTGGATAGCATTGAGTGTGTGTGTGTGTGTGTGTTTCTCTTCTTTAGTGTTTTTTTTATATGATTAATTTCTTGTGTTTTCTTGGGTGTAGTTACCTTCCTTATGTTGCAGTGTTCCTCCTAGTATCCTAAGTATGGCTGGGTTAGTAGAACAATACTGTTTAAATTTGAGTTTGTCATGGAATATTCTTGTTTTTCCATCTGTGTTGATAGAGAGTTTTGCTGGGTATAGTAGCCTGGGCTGGCATCTGTGGTCTCTTATGGTCTGTATGACATCTATCTAAGCTCTTAGGCTTTTAGAGTCTCTGTTGAGAAGTCTCTTGTAATTATTATAGGTCTGCCTTTATATGGTACATAGCACTTTTCACTTACATCCTTTAATGCTCTTTCTTTCTTCTGTATATTTAGAGTTTTTATTATAATGTGGTGGGAAGATCATCTTTTCTGGTCAAATTCATTCAGTGTTCTGTGGGTTTCTTGTTTACTTATGACATCTCTTTATATTAGGGAAGTTTTCTTCTATGATTTTGTTGAAGATATCTTCTGGCCCTCTGTACTGGGAATCATCATTCTTTTCTATTCCTAATATTCTTAGATTTGGTTTTGTTCATTTTGTCCCAAACATCCTGTATGTTTTGGGTTAGGAACTTTTACACTTTGTATTTTATTTGACTGATGTGTTGATATCTTGTATGGTATCTTCTATGCCTAAGATTCTTTCTTCCATCCATTATATTTTTTTGATGATGCTTATATCTATGGCTCTTGATTTTTTTCCTAGCTTTTCCAATCCCAGGGTTGCCTCTTTTGTAATTTCTTTATTGTTTCTACTTTTAATTTTAGGCCTTGAAGAGTTTTGTCCAATTTTTTCATCAGTTTGCTTGTATTTTCCTTTATTTTTTAAAGGGATTTATTTGTTTTCTCTTTAAGAGATTCTACCTGTTTGCCTGTGTTTTCCTGTATTTCTTTGAGTGTTATTTATATCATCCTTAAATGCCTTCATTTAAGGCATTATCATCTTCATGAGATGGGATTTTAGGTAAGAATCTTTCTCTACAGGTGAGTTAGGACATCCAGGGCTTGCTGTAGTAGGAGAACTGGTTTTTGATGGTGCCAATTTATATTGCCTTGTGTTGCTTATGTTCTTGAATTTTCCTTATGCCATTTATTTATTTCTGGTGTTAACTGGCCTGGGTTTTTCAGATTATAGCAGGCCTCCTTGGAGACAGGTAGAGCTTTGTGACCTTGCTTTGATAGGGTCTTCTGGGAGGCATGCAGTGTTATCTCTGGTTAGGGAAACCTCCTTTTTACATGATTTATGCAAGCCTCCTGTGTCCCTGTGTCCCTGGTTAGGACAGTCCCCTGGGAGACAGACTGGCTTTGGGGTTCATGGCAGGCTTGTGGATTATCCTTTGGTTCAGGTGGAGGTGTAGATTGGAAGTTCAATGGGGCTCATGCTGACAGATTCCATGTGTGCTGGGTTCTGTGTGTGTGTGGGTCCCAGCTGTTGCGGAGATTGGGGAGGTGGGTCTCACCTGTGTTTCTAGTTATGGCAGGTCTCCTGTGAGAAAAGCAGGCTGTGTATGGTGGGAGGCACATGCTTCTTCCGTTGATTCAGACACTATAGGTCCTTCAAGTGTAAAATTTATATAGAATATAGAGATTCATTTTTTGGGTATTCTTATTATTATGGCTCAGTATATGGTGCAATGAAGCTTTGAAGTGAATATAGGACTTTTTATTACAACCTAGGTTTAATGGATTGAACAATTTAAAGAACAGCTTACAAGAATTAACTTCAGCAAACCTGTGTGGCTATGTAGTAATTTGAGTCTTAATGAGTAGCATGTCATGACAATATTGACACATTGTGTGAAAATCCTATTTATAATTAAGAAGTAATCAGTCAGATTTTTTTCATAGATTAAATGGAATATTCATTTTCTACATAAATCAGGGTAATTATAACTGACTGAGATGTTCATAAATTGTAAGGAAGAAGCTGAAGTTATGATTTTGGTATATGGATGTACGATGACCATCACATTGTCTTGCAAATAAATGTGGTTAATAAATGAGATATTTGATATTTATAATCTCAGTCATTGAAGGTGAATTCTTAACATCAACATAGAGTGATAACTGTAGATACTCATAACTGCTTCAATGCTTTGAATAAATCTTGCTTCTGCGTTGAGTCACACTAAGTTTAAAGTGGTTTAAGAAACAATAAACTGCATCCAACTAATGAGAAACAATCAGTAGAAGAATATTTCATTAACAAATGATATCAAACATTTACTGAAAATTCATCATCAATTATTTTAATATTATTCTATGAAATGAAAATGGGATAGAGATTATCACATGCTCCACGTAGCACAACTTGGTACCAGATATCTGATATCAACAAGAAATAAACAGACAACAAATTTGAAGGAAACTATGGAATAATATCTGTTAAACATGGAAGCTAAATTTTATTTTAAATACTCTGGGAGTATTATAGTGAATATGTTAAGATTGCCAGCCAACAGGATAACCTAAAAGGAAAAAGAAGTCAAAGCTTTTCTTAATAATCAGGAAGGACACTGTTGAGTGTGGTGTGTATTATTTCAACCATGTCAAGTCAATAATATGAGTTTTATACAAAAAGAGAAAGTTAACAAATACTGCAACATGAAGTGTGTCTCTGTGAAGAACTACATAGAGGCTCATTTGTAAAATATGGCAAAAGAAAATTCAACAATATTCAGGACCTGAGTGTCTGATTAGTTGGCTTGATAAAATGAGTACTTTATGAATCTTAGCCCAATGCTCATGCACACCAACTGACATCCAAAAGTGCTGCAACTCAGGAAGGCACTTCAATAGAAGTCACAATAGAGTGCAAAGTCTGCATCCATAATAGAGAGAATGCATGTTCCTAATCCATCTGACATGGCCGTACCATCCAGTATGCAAAAAGGATATAAAATCACAAGCATCATCATATTCAATTCACCCAATCAGTAGGTCTGCAAAATTACTGAAAGGATATTTAAACCGACAAAAACAGAATTCAACCAAAGGATGCAACAAAGTCCTGTTCATAATAACTAAATTAGTGCAGTAAAGTCTATAGTAAGACTCTATTATAAGCCCATGAAATATCAACCACTCCAAAAAATGCATCCACTGGTGCTAAATAGATGGATTTAAAGACCCCAGTTAATTTTTAGTGGGATTAGAATTCAGTGTGGCCATCATGGCAGAAGAATAATGTAGTTCAAAAAATTACAAACAAAATTCAAAGTTCTGTCTGTGTTACACATTGTAATCTAACAAAGTTACATAAATTAGCCTGTCAGATGTACATCTGGGTTGTTGTAATGTAATCCAGCAGATTATTGTATCAAAACAAATACCAACTAGGTGTGATTGAAAAATATAAATATATATTAACATTAAGAGTAAAACTCACTCATAAATGAAAATTAAATTCTCTCATTCCTTTGAGTAAAATGCATGAAATTTTTCTCAATCATCTTAATGAGGTATGAACAAACATCAACCACAGAAATGTTTTATCAAAAGGCACTGCCTGCCATGAACTGAAGATCAGGCAAGAGATTGCATTATATTTCAGTGATTGTCTGCACAGGTACTAATACTGGACAGGATAGGTGTTGAATCTGTGTAATTCCAGGAATCACTGGATTCTCCAGATGACAGGAATCACAGGAAGTTTGAAGAGATTTTATCATACAATAATATATGTACAAAAGAGAGAATGCTCAAATCTTGCCTCAATATTGCATGTGAGATTGCCCTTCCTTAGACTAGACAATGGAAGATACAGTTTCCCATGATTCACCTCAAAGTCTGAATGGCATGGGACTGTTCTGACTTTCTCAACTTTTACTATGGAAGTTCTGATGAAATCCATTATCATGATTGCCAATTGTGTCTTACATGTGGCTGTTGACACATGGTCTGGCCCAAGCTGGTCAGGAGAATATTGTCTCTGGAGGGTTTGCCATGGATATGAGTGAAATCATGACACCCGAGGGTGGAGAACATGATCTTCACAACATGTTTTCAAAAATGTTTTGATCAAAAGCTTCCAGACCACAGATGCAGAGCTTGAGGCCATAATTTTCCAGATGTATCCGGGGACTATGACACAGGATGAGTGGAAAGGAACTGGAGAATATAATGAAGTGGATTCTCAGACAGCAATAGCCTTAAAACAGACACATAGGTGTAAATGTGTGTGTGATGTTTGTCTGCAAAAGAAACGGATTTCATAAGTGCTCCACCTTAGATCCTAGCAGACATGAAGAAGCTGTATGCTTTCACTATTTCCTTCTTGCTCCTGATGTTTTATCTCATCTTGTACAGTTTGACTGATCCCAGTTGTTTCTGGAGGATACAGAATACTGAAGATAACGATGGAGATTTGCAAACTGACTGTAGTTCGTTACTTTTCACCTTCGAGGGACCTCTAGACGAAAATTATTATAATTATTTCATTGATTTTAGGTAAGTCATTTTTTCCTGCTTCAATGTCAATGATTAAAAATATGTAGTTGCATATACAAACTGTGGAATTCTACCCTGTTCTTCCCATTTTAACATTAGGAGTAAGTGAAAATTATATAACACATCAATCACTATTTTAATATTTTCAGTGTGTCACCACTTAGTGTGGGTTCAATACGTTGGGTTCAAATTCATATTCCTAATAGTAACAGATGTACTGGGAGACTGTGGGACAGATGAAACACACTTCACGTGGAAAAAAGACCTCAGTGCTCAGACATCACTTAAAGGATGGCAAAGAATTAGAAGACTGAGGTGTTAAGAGAAATCTGATACCTTTTAAAGTAAATTGACATATTAACAGTTACACTAGAAGGTAACATCAAATTGATGTGCAAATGAGCCTATAGGATAATAATCTGGTTGTGTGGTATATTGTATTATTTTATATATTTTGGTATAGATGCATAAATTTACATGAAATTTATCTTTAAATAATTATCATGTTTGATAAACATTAACATTTGGAAATATTAAAATAATTTTTTTACAAAACCATGGAAATATCATTATTGACAAATTTTCTCCTTGCGTATAATATTAGCATTTTTAAAAAATTAATAATTTTATTTATTTTCATTCCAAATATGGCCTCTCTCCTGGTTCCCCATCCCAGAGTTCTTCACCACATCTCCCCTCTTTTTGGCCTCTGAGAGGATGCTTTCCCAACCCTCTACCACTTTATCACCACCCCATCTCCACTTCCCCAGAAACCTCCATACTACCTATACCCTACCCACACCCCCAACATCTGTTTTCCCTGGGACATCAAGTTTCTACAGAATTAGTCTCATGATCTCCCACTGTGGACATAAAAGAAAGTCCTCTGATACATATGTGCAAGGAGCCATCGACAAACCCATGTATGTTCTTTGTCCTAAGACTGGACATCAATAATAATGAAATTAACATTTTTGTACTGTTTGACTTAAACAAGTTTTTCCTGCTATCATGTTTTAAACTTTTTCTTTCTAATTACATAAATTCTCTCATAGAAACACAAATATTCATTTTCAAGTAAAATTATTATTACACAATTTATATAGACATAAAACCTGTCAGGTGGTATTGTATATTGGCCTTTTAATTTATTTCTTAATGATTCTTTCTTCATTATTTTATGTTCTTTTACTATGTTTAGTTTGCAAAGATTATTTTGCATGTTTTGAAACATAACTTTGAACTAAGTTATTAGAACTAGGATCCTGTGTTATGGATATTATTCAGTATGTATTAATAAATTTTTACGGTACCAAAGGTTATGAATCAAGAAGTTGAATGAAATACCATTGTATCATTTGATTCTTAAAACACTCAATATTGAGATATTTAATACATAAAACAAATTTCACATAATAGAAAATTTTAAGGGGTTATTGATTTCATATACTGTTCGAGGCATTTTTTAAAAATTTTTTCTGTGGTATTGGAGCATCAAGGGTATTGTTTATCAGCCTTTTTCTCTAGGACTGTAATCCATTACATGCATGGCTTTCAGGGAAAAAGAACAAATTCTTTATGGATTTTCAGAAATATAAAAATTATCATATCAGAGTGACATATGTTTATGATCTGAAATTGTATTCAACTCTAAAGATCTCTAATTTCCCAAGCTTATTTCAGGAAAGCTAGCATTTACACAGTAATTTAGCATCTCATGTAGTACAATATTTACTGCGATTGAATAGAAAATTAATGTGTCAAATAGTGTTGGTTTGAATATGCTTGATCCAGAGAATGGC
>NW_021607820.1:0-7670 GCF_004785775.1 Grammomys surdaster | reverse complement strand
TGAAGACTATCCCTTTCTCTCCTGAATTTGTTTCTTTATACCTTCCCCCCCCCCCTCCCTCCCTCCCTCCTGCCTTCCCTTCCTCCCTCTTCCCTCCCTCCTTCTTTCCTTCTCCACACCCCTCTCTCCCTCTCCTTCCATCAGTCTCCCCATGTAACCTCCTCTCCTGCTTGCCCTTGGTTTCCACAGATAAGCAAGGTGGGCAAAGCTAGCCCCTCAGCTTTTTCTTCTACTCTTGTTGGGGACTTCCCTACAGAGATGCTGCTAAGGCTGAGTCCTACCTTTGCCCCACACCTCAGGTCACCCTGGTGACCTGACGAGAAGTTAGTTTTCCCTGCTCTTCCTAATGATCTACCTGCCTCTGCATTCTCTTCTCTACATTCCAGGGGGACTGTTTTCAGGAAGTTTAAAAGTCCTATTTGCTGGGATTAAGATCTTTTTTATGATTTCTATTTTGAAGCTTTCTGCTTCTTAAAAGCAAGAACAAACACATCAGCAGCTTGAGGGTTTAGGATAGGAGGTGGTGGAGGCGTGAAGGGGCAGACAACTCCAGTTCTCTTGAGAGCTGTTCACTGCTTCTAACTTGGTTCCTTTCCTTGGCCGTACCCAGAGTCTTTTCAGGGATTGCCTCTGCACTGCCAGGGCCCCAGGCTTTCAGTTTGTGTTTAGGAACTCCTAACACAGACTTGAGCCCAAGTAGCAGAGATTTCTCATCCTTGTTTTTAACAAGTTTATTAAGTTATATTCTGAGATCTCATGAAACGAACTGGGCAGAGAATTCTGCCTCAACTCAACTGAAGAACCACTGTGTCCTCTTGCCCAAATGATCTCACGTGTCTGATGCTGGCTCATTAGTGAAAGGGACTGTTTACATTTTGGCTCATCAGTTTTATGTTTTTATATTTTCCCTGAGAACATGGTGTCTAGGAAACTGGGGGAATCTTTCTGTCTTCATCTCTACATACAGCTCAGGTTCTCATTCTTACATAGCAAGGAACTTCATGGACTGAACCACTTCCCAAACCCTTATCAGTCTTTTTGGTGCAGTGGCTTAGAATCTCAGGGACGGTAATTTCTTCCATCTAGACTTAGCTCTGAGCTGCATGTACTGTGGCTTTTTTTACTTTCTTAGGCCTCTTTCCTGAAGCAGAACCATTGTCTTCCTCTAAAGCCATCTATGACTCTCTCACTCAAGCTATAAGGGTATATCTTTCATCTCTGTCCTTTTTCTGTTTCTAATAATGACCCCACCAGCTCCTATCCCATTCACATATGATGGTCCTGCCCTTTTCCCTTCATCCCTAATCTTCCCAGTCGGTGTGCTCAGGAGAACAGATCCACAACTCTCTGTAGTTCCACACACTTCTGTCTTCCAACCTCCCACAACTCCTCAATGAAGCACGGAGCATGTTATGGATAGGATAGGAGAGTGGTGGGGGAGCTGGAGCAGATGAAAACCTGGAGCAAATAGGAATTGCATAATTAGCATACCAAGCTTTTCCAGCTATGACTTGTTCTGATGTCTGTTTCCTTAAGAACACCTGATGTGGAGGCTTATGAGGCATCAGTGCAGGCTCGCTGAGAAGTCTGGTTTGCTAGCTTTATTCAGTTACTTGCTTTAGCTTTTTCAGTGTAAAGGAGGCTCCATCCAGGACAGTGAAAAATAAGAAATACCTATTCCTAATAATCTCTCGGAGGTCAGTGAGTATGTTGGACCCTGAGATCCAAAGAAGGAAGATGTGCTCCCACAGAAACAATCAGGGGGAAACAAACAGAAACAAACAGGGGGTTCGATGCAAAAGCAAGAGGTTTATTGATCCAGCACACTGGGTTCCCCCCCACTCCCCGCATGCAGTCTAGAGGAACCCCGAGCTAAAGCCAAGAGCAGTTTTTATACAGTTTTCACAGGGCTCATGAGGGCAGTTTTACAATCCCTTCTTAGACAATGCTAACCACAAAGGCTGACCTCAAATGGCCACTCCCACGCACGGTTTCTTGGCAACTCATATTTGCACATTATCTTATGACAATGAATGTTAGTTAAGTCTATCTTACCATACCATAAACCCAGGTTTATTATGCTAAGGGCCCAGCTTCCTGATAACCTTTTAATTCTCTTATCTTGGGCCTTTCTCCTGGAATGTGTGTCAAGATTTTAGAATGTACTTCTACCGGAATGTGTCTCTGGAGAAGTTAATTTTTAAGTTTAGGTGAGACCTGAGATTCCTTCAAGTACATCTACTATTCTGTCTTCTATAGAGTATTCTCTTTGGGTGGATGCACAAGCATTTAATGGGGGAGTAGTTGGACATGCGTAGATTGACCAAGCATACTGCTAATGAGGTTTCAATGCTCTTTCACAGACTCCTCTTGGCTTGCCACACTGGCTATCCCTCTTGGTTCTAAATGAGATTTATGGTCTGTATAGTGGAGCAAGCATTTAATTCCAGCACTCAGGAGGCAAGGGTAGGTGGATTTCTGTGAATTTGAGGTTAGCCAGGGTGACAGAAGAGACCCTGTCTCAAAAAAAAGAGGGGTTTATATTTGAAATTATTTATGATAAGCACATTATAGTCTATTCTGTTTGCATGATCTAAATGTTCCAATTGCTTTATACCAAATAAACCCTCAAATCTCTCTCTACTTTTTTCATTGTGACCAGGAATTCTATAGTTGACATCTATTTTATATAGTAAGCAACATCTCTGGGATATCGGACACACATCCGCTTAACAAGCCAGTATCATCCTCAAGAAGAGGAATCTATCCATTGGGGCTGTTTTATTGGTTTGTGTGTGTGCGCGCGCGCATGTGATGTGGTGTGTGTGTGTGTGTGTGTGTGTGTGTGGTTTTTTGTTGGTCTGGTTGGTTGATTGTGTTTTTGTTGTTGTTTTGTGGCATGATTTTATCTATGGTTTCTGTTTCAAAACCAGGACAAAAGGACTGAAGTGCCTATTTAACATATCAAAGCAGACCTGGCTTCTAGGTTCTCCCAAGTGCCTCAGTCCCAACTTGTTACAAGGTGTGGCTGGTATACTCCACCCTCTTCCTTGAACCCTTCAGCCCAAGGGTCTGGGCTGCCCATCCCCCACAGACTCTTCCCTATACGGTCATGATATTTTGGTTACCAGGCTCTTTTTGTACTTTTACCCTCCTGGATGCTGTATCTGGTTTCCCTTTGTCCCCTCTCCCTTCCACCCTCTCCTCCCATGGTTCAGGATCATGATTCTCCAAGATGTTGCTGCCTTTGACTATGCTCTTCCTTTTATCTACAATAAACCTTCTCCTCCACTATACCTAGGAACAGTCATGTCCTTTTCTTTTCTTTCCTTTTTTGCATTTATTAAAGTTCAGTTCCAGTTTGATAGAAACAACTCAGACCTTGACATCACAACATTCTTGAGAAATATGGATGGTGATTGCTAGAAGCACAGTATGTGACTAGTGACACACAGTATGTGGTCCCTTAGTGACACTGTCATTCCAACGGCTGTCAACCAAAACTACTTTTTGATTTTTTTTCTTGTTTTCTTAATTAAATAGTCCACAGTCTTTGTTCTTTTGAAGAGAGTCAGTTTTCCTCCCAGTTTTATGGCTCCCCAGAGAAATCTCTAACATTATTGAGGAATATCTATTTTGCCAACACAGTCTACCCACAGCTGTCACCTCTGCTCTCTATGGCTTCTCTATGTTGTTCCCTTAAACAGGCAACAATCAGACAATCCTTTCTTCCACACAAGGGCCCTTTACCAATGCTCTCAACCACAGAGAAGGCAGGCAGAGGGGTTGAAAAGGTTGACTGGAGACTTGAGAATAATGGTAAAGAATCAAACAGAAACATCCAGGTTAGACCTGCCTTCCTGGTGCTCTTAGGGGTGATACTCTTTTTGAAGGCAGGTTGCTAATGACTCTTTCTTCGAAGCCTTTCCCATTCACTATGTTCTTTGTACCTATGTTCTTGGACCTAATTTTATAATTCTTACAAAGCCTCTATCTGGTTTTGACCTGTTGCCAAAAACATCAACACAGAATCATCAACTTAGGTCTGCCATTTTTAAGAGAATCTCCCAAATTATTATGTGCAGCCACTCAGCGGCTCATCTTTGAATTGAGAAGAAATAAGCTGGACATGGTGGTGTACAACTGGGAGCTGAAGCAGGAGGATTGTGAGTTTGTGGCATGGAGAAACTGAGACACAAGAAAATAAAAGTAGTAAGAGAAAGGGAAGAAAGAAGAGAAAGAAAAGGAGAAAGAGGAGGGGGATTTTAGATCTTTAACAATAAAAATATTTAATTTGTCGTTAAACCTGGCCCAGAGGCCTGTATTTGTGAACCTCCAAACTTTAAAGGAAGAAATAAGATCAATACTAAACAAACTCTTTCAGAAAGTTTCCTTTCAAGAGGTCAGCATCATGTTAATCCCTAACCAGATAGAGGCTTCGTAAGATTTATAAAATTAGGTTGAAGAACATAGGTACAGTCTGTTTATCTTTCATGTAGAGGAAGGCTACTGATTTGTTTGAGTTGATTTTATAACCAGCCAGTTTGCTGAAGTTGTTTATCAGGTTTAGGAGTTCTCTGGTGGAAGTTTGGGGGTCACTTAAGTATACTATCATATCATCTGCAAATAGCGATATTTTGACTTCTTTCTTTCCTATTTGTATCCCTTTGACTTCTTTTTGTTGTCTAATTGCTCTGGCTAGGACTTCCAGTACTATATTGAATAGGTAGGGGGAGAGTGGGCAGCCTTGTCTAGTCCCTGATCTTAGTGGGATTGCTTCAAGTTTCTCTCCATTTAGCTTGATGTTGGCTACTGGTTTGATGTAAATTGCTTTTACTATGTTTAGGTAGGGGCCTTGAATTCCTGATCTTTCCAAGACTTTTATCATGAAGGGATGTTGAATTTTGTCAAATGCTTTCTCAGCTAGGGAAATGACCTTTCACAATAGTTGCAAATAATATAAAATACCTTGGTGTGAATCTAACCAAGCAAGTGAAAGACCTGTATGACAAGAACTTCAAGTCTCTGAAGAAAGAAATTGAAGAAGATCTCAGAAGATGGAAAGATCTCCCATGCTCATGGATTGGCAGGATTAATATAATAAAAATGGCCATCTTGCCAAAAGCAATCTACAGATTCAATGCTATCCCCATTAAAATCCCAACTCAATTCTTCACAGAGTTAGAAAAGGAAATTCTCAAATTCATATGGAATAACAAAAAACCCAGGATAGCAAAAACTATTCTCAACAATAAAAGAACTTCGGGAGGAATCACCATCCCTGACTTCAAGCTGTACTACAAAGCAATAGTGATAAAAACTACCTGGTATTGGTACAGAGACAGTCAGGAAGATCAATGGAATAGAATTGAAGACCCAGAAATGAACCCACACTCCTGTGGTCACTTGATCTTTGACAAAGGAGCTAAAACTGTCCAGTGGAAAAAGGACAGCATTTTCAACAAATGGTGCTGGTTCAACTGGAGGACAACATGTAGAAGAATGAAAATTGATCCATTCTTATCCCCTTGTACAAAGCTCAAGTCTAAGTGGATAAAGGACCTCCACATAAAACCAGATACACTGAAACTAATAGAAGAGAAGGTGGGGAAGAGCCTCAAATACTTGGGCACAGGGGAAAAGTTCCTGAACAGAACTCCAATGGCATATGCTCTAAGATCAAGAATTGACAAATGGACTTCATAAAATTGCAAAGTTTCTGTAAGGCAAAGGACACTGTCAATAGGACAAAACGACAACCAACAAATTGGGAAAAGATCTTTACCAATCCTTCATCTGATAGAGGGCTAATATCCAATGTATACAAAGAACCCAAGAAATTAGACTCCAGACAACCAAATTACCCTATTAAAAAATGGGGTATAGAGCTTAACAAAGAATTTTCAATGGAAGAAACTTGAATGGCCGAGAAGCACCTAAAGAAATGTTCAGCATCCTTAGTCGTCAGGGAAATGCAAATCAAAACAACCCTGAGATTCCATCTCACACCAGTCAGAATGGCTAAGATTAAAACCTCAGGTGATAGTAGATGCTGGCGAAGGTGTAGAGAAAGAGGAACACTCCTCCATTGTTGGTGGGACTGCAAGATGGTGCAACCACTTTGGAAATCAGTGTGGCGGTTCCTCAGAAAATTGGACATAGCATTACCTGAGGATCCAGCTATACCCCTCCTAGGCATATACCCAGAAGATGCTTGAACATATAACAAGGACATATGCTCAACTATGTTCATAGCAGCCTTGTTTATAATAGCCAGGAGCTGGAAAGAACCCAGATGTCCTTCAACTGAGGAATGGGTTCAAAAAATGTGGTATATTTACACAATGGAGTATTACTCAGCTATTAAAAACAATGAATTCGAGAGGTTCCTAGGTAAATGGATGGAACTAGAAATTATCATCCTGAGTGAGGTAAGCCAATCACAAAAGAACACACATGGTATTCACTCACTGATTATTGGATATTAGCCCAGAACCTTGAAATGCCCAAGATGCAACTCACAGGCCACATGAAGCCCATAAAGAAGGAAGACCAAGTGGGGGTGATTTGGTCCTTCTTAGAAGGAGGAACAAAATACTCAAGGGAGCAAATATGGAGACAAAGTGAGGGACAGAAACTGAAAGAGGGGCCGTCTCAAGACCACTCCACCTGAGTATCTATCCCATGTGCAATCGCCAAAGGTAGATGCTGATGTGGAAGTCAGGAAGTGCATGCTGATAAGAGCCTGATATGGATATCTCCTCAGAGGTCTTCAAGAGTCTGACATATTCAGAGGCAGATGCTCACAACTAGCCATTGAACTGATCATGGGGTTCTCAATAGAGGAGTTAGAGTGAAGACTGAAGGAGAGCTGAAAGGATTTGCGGCACCATGAGGAGAGCAACAATACCAACCAACCACAGCTCCCAGGGTCTAAACCACCAGCCTGGGAGCACTTAGGGAGGGATCCAGCGCTTCAGTTGAATATGTAAGAGTGGAGGGCCCTGCTGGGCATAGGTGGAAGAAGAGAACCTTGACCATGAAGGCTGGATGCCCCAGGGGGTGGGAATTTTGAGGGTGGGGAGGTGGGAGTTGGGGGGGGTAGATAGAGGTTACATCCATTGAGAAGAAGGAGGAGGGGTGAGGGTATTGGGGGTTCCTGGGTAGGTGGGGGATGGGGTAAGGAGACAACATAGGAAATGTAAATAAAACATCCAACAAAAATTTTAAAAAAAAGAACATAGGTACAAAGATAATCATATTTTGTAAAAAACAAACAGCAAAATATGGGAATTGTACATATAAACAAATACAACATAATCAAGAATGTAATGCAGCTCATGCCAATTATCAGGATACATTATAGTAATGGCATGAAAGAGATTTAAACAATCATCATCCCAGTGGAAGCAGGAAAATCATCTAGAAAATTCTAACAACCTTTACATCTGAATCCCTTCAGTGGTAGATTGTGACATGGCGATATAAGCAAAATAAACCCTTTTCTTCTCAAGGTACTTTTGGTCAAAGTGTTTTTTCACAGCAGCAAAACAAAACTGGAACTCTATTGATGATTAAATGTGAGTACCCTAGGCACAGAAGGTGACTCCTTACTCTGAGAGAGAGACAGAGAGGTGGGGGGAGGGAGCGAGGAAGGGAGGAAAGGAGGG
>NW_021607819.1:0-5703 GCF_004785775.1 Grammomys surdaster | reverse complement strand
CATGCTGTAGTTAGGAACAGTCATGTTTTAGGGAATAGAAGCTGTGGTTAGCTTCAGGTACTAAGGATATGTATATTTTATTTGATTCATTGCTTCTTTATGTTCCCATTAGTTGATTCTTCCTCTTAAAGCACTGCCTTCTAAGGGAATTACCTCAAGATGGTAGATAATGTTACAGCAGTGAGATTTATTAAATTTTCTTCTGTTGTGTGTGTTTGTGTAGTGTGATTATTGGCTTTTAGGCCATGATGGACAGACCAAGACTGGAAAACAATTTTCTACTCTGACCATCTTACTATGATGATAAAGATCAGGTTGCTGTAAGGACCCCCAAAGAGGACCCCCAACTCAGGTCCCAATCACCGCGCACCCAAGGAGACACGAGAGACTGACTTGATGCAAATGGCAAAAGGCAGTTTACTAACGAGGGCCCTCGGATCGAAAACTTATCCCATGCAGGGGAGAGAATTTCGATCCAGAACCCCGAGGCCTCAGTGTTTTTATAGGGAACAGTGCATCGGGGAAGGGGAAAGCGAGAAATTCTGGTGCGGTTACATATAATTGGATATTTCAAACATCAGCACTTTGCGTAAGCAATCATTTTGACAGGCTGGATGGCCCACTATTTTTGACCATGAAACCTCAGACCTTCTAGGATAAACACCAGGTGGCCCATTACTCATTTGGGCATGTTTAAACTGGTCAAGATATGTCTTTGGTTGTTTCTACATTTTTGGTCACCTTGTCCCTACAGGGGCTTGATATTTTTATTATGGCTATTCTCAGCAAGCTCAGTAAGCCATCCGGCGGTCCTTGCCAAGTTGTTTTTAATTTTTTCCTCTCACAGTTGCCAGCTTTGCACACCACAGAAATTTTCCACTGAGCCATCTCACTGAGGTTCAAATAATATTATTTGAAACATTTCATCAGTAAAACATTGTCTTCTTTTCAAGTTGTAAACATATTGTCACTAAGGATCAAGGAAAACAGGATGATTTTAA
The DNA here is from genome assembly GCF_004785775.1 of Grammomys surdaster. Classification (NCBI taxonomy): domain Eukaryota; kingdom Metazoa; phylum Chordata; class Mammalia; order Rodentia; family Muridae; genus Grammomys; species Grammomys surdaster. The sequence continues at coordinate 4,702 of NW_021607819.1, read as the reverse complement.
TAATAATTTTTTTCTTTTTTTTCGAGACAGGGTTTCTCTGTGTAGCCCTGGCTGTCCTGGAACTCACTCTGTAGACCAGGCTGGCCTCGAACTCAGAAATCCACCTGCCTCTGCCTCCCAAGTATTGGGATTAAAGGTGTGTACCAACACTGCTGGGCATTAATAATAAATTTTGTTTGCATATGAATATGATATACTACTATGGTGTTTTGTTTTTGTTTGGTTGGTTTTTTGTTTATTGTTGGGAGCCAACTCTTAGCCGAAAGCGGCTATCATCTTTGCAGCCATCTCAAGCCATATACTCTGACGAGAGACTTGTTTTCAACAGCCCGCAACAGCTGAGCACACTCTGATAAACATCTTGTTACACTGTTTAGTGCCCCCAGCTGCAGGGTGCACGTGGTATCCATGGCTACAAGGCACGTGATGTAGTGCCTTCAGTTGAGCTTGTCCACGAGGGCAAGTCACGTGGTAAAGGGTATAAACAACCAGGACCTTCCTTTCAATAAATGAGAATTAGAGAGACTTGACCAGACTCTGTCTTGTATCCATCTTTTGTGTCTCTTGCCCCTCCATCCCCACTCTCTCTTTTGCTAGACCCTGACCTGTGGACCGGGCCATCACAAAGTAGCAGAACAGGCCTTTACAAAGGATCGGGCTGTTACAGTTTCTTGGAATGTGTTAGTTTATTCTTAGGGATAAAAATTTGTCCATACACTTTCTCAGAACCACAAATGAATGCCTGAGAATTGTCTCACTGGACAAAGTCATTGCTGCTAACCTGATAACCTGAGTTCAATGTTTGGGAGACCTATATTACTCCTACAGTTTTTCTTTCTCTGATTTCTATACTCGGGCTGTGGCATATGCACATACACCAGCACATACATAAATAATTTTAAAACACAAATGAGGGTCAGTGAGGTTACTTGAACCAAAAGACTTCCTGGGTTTGATTTCTAGAACTCACATAGGTAAAGTAGAAAATAGAACCCAATAATTTGTCCCCTCACTACCATATGAGCACAGTGGGACAGATGTATGTACACAAAAACAGTTCAAACATGTTTTTTAAATGGATGGAATTAACAAAGCAAAGAAAATAAATTATCAAGAACATATGAAATAATTTGCAAGTTTAAATTATTGGAGAATTTCAAGAAGTATTGCTACTCATCAAAAACAATAATGGTTCCTTTTTAAATCTTAATTTATCTTTTATTCTCAGGTTCAAAGATGAGTCATTTAAAAAACTTTTCTCGGCTGGGTTTAGAGATGCATTCCTGTGATCCCAGCACCTGAGAGACAGCGGCAGGGCCATCTCTCTGATTTTGAGGTCAGCTTGGTCCACTGGAGTTCCAGACAGCCATGGCTATGTAGAAATATCCTGTCTAAAAAAATTCCAAGAAGAAAGAATGTATCTTGAATTATGGTGACTTTCCTAATATACTCCAAGTGGACTCTGACTGGTTTCAGCAATACCTTTTGTTATCTCATGTTAAGAAAACTATGTTGGGGCTGGAGAGATGGCTTAGTAGTTAGGAGCATTGACTGCTCTTCCAGAGGTCTTGAGTTCAATTCCTAACTACCACATTGAGGCTTAAAGCAATCTCTAATGGGATCTGATGCCCTCCTCTGGTGTATCTGAAGAGAGCAACTGGGTACCACATAGATAAAATTAACAATTTTTTTAAGTTAAAAAAAGAGAGGACTATGCTACCAGTGAAAATAAGTGATGCGGGGGGTGCATTTACATAGGGATAGAAACCCAGAAGTTAGTTCAATAACCATCTAGTAGGAACTTCATCACTCAAGTGATAGGAGACAGAAAGAGTAATAGAGCATCTTCATCTTCTGTATTGGGAGCTGGAGAATTAGTAATACTGCTCCTCTTGAGTACCCAAGCTCAGAGCTACCTGTATTTCCAGATCCAGGACATCTGCTTCATTCTTCTGAGCTCCTGGCATACCGTATATGTAAATAGTGAAAAGACACATACATATGTAATTCTCTATTGTCAGAAAAAGCTTTTCGAACTCTGAAAAATTGGCTTTAAAAACAAAAGAGGGGGAACGGTACTCCCTCAGAAGGAGTGCCCCTGAAATACTCTCCATCATGCCTTGTTCACTTTTATCTCTCTAAAACAGAAAGCTCATGGCAAATCTGCTGCTGACTGCCTCTGGCACCACCGAGACCAACAAAACTTTGCCACAGATATGGGGAAGGACCCTCTTACCCTTAAAGGGAATGGCCCAGACCCAGTTCCCTTATGGGGCCGAGGATTGATATGCCTGTCTGATACCACAGAAGGCACAGCTAACTGGCTACCAAAAAGATTAATAAAAAAAATAGATACCCCCACAAAGCCAGGCCCAACCATAAATTCGATGAATAACAATTTACATCCAGGGAGGAGAAATCTCCCTGAGAATTCCCTTCTTTTTCCTTTCCAGGTAAAAATGAATCACCCGTGATGTCTGCTGTTAGAAGTTCTAATCCAGAAGCTGGCCTCCAAACTTACACTACTCAGACCTTTGAAGGGCCACTGACAAGAACATCAAACAGCTAGAGATTGACATCACTAATCTGAAGAAATCCCTCGTTTCGCTGTCTGAAGAGACCTCCTAAAATCGCAAAGATCCTTATTGGACTTGATTTACTCTATTACAATAGAAAAGGCTGTGTACAGCTCTTGACTGTGTACAGCTCTTAAAGAAGAAGGTTGCCTTTACATAGACAAGACAAGGAGGGTTAAAGAGAGCATGAAACAGGTAGTGAAGGCCCTAAGAAAATCAGAGAGAGAAAGAGACAGATGAAGGCTGGTACAAGAATTGGTTTTCAACCTCTCCAAGGTTGTCAACCCTATTTCCTCCCATCTTGGGACCATTATTTGGGTTCTTTTTGCTTTTTTCTGCTCGTCCCTGGCTCTCAAATAGGTGGACTAACTCTGTGATACAACAGATAAATAATTTGGTAGCAAAACCTACTCAGATACATTATCATAAGTTAGCTATGGAGGACCACGAGACTCAAGATGAGGTTGTTACTTTATACAGGGTGTTTCCAAAACCCATCTCCACCCAACCTAAAAGGGGGGACTTCTGCCCCTAGACCAAGCAGAGAGGGGCCACCCAGAACCCCCTCTGTCAGAAGATCTGAATTCTTGCTTAGGCTTCGAGGCTAAGCACTGCAAGGGAATATAAATAAAAGATAAAAATATCTATCTGGGTTCCCTGAGGGACAAGCCTGACTGCATAGGGGTTGATGTCAAAAGTATCCCCTCTCCAGGAAAAAGACATCAGGATGGGTATGGCCCTCATGCCTCACTGGACAACGACAGGGGGACTGGAGCAATTACAAGGTCCCCTTCAAATACTGGAGGTCAGGCCTCTATCCCCGCCTTTGCAAGTTTAGAATTGCCACAGCCCTTCTATACTTAGAGAAGGGAGGAGATGTCAGGGGCAGCCCTGCTTACCCACTGAAGGCCTAAAATCAGCCATAGGCCTAAAATCAGCAATAGGCCTGTCATACATGTATACTAACACCAAGTCTTGGGTCTCAGTGGAAAAACATTGAAACAGATGGCTATAAGCTAATGTAAACAGGCAGCTTTTGTGGAAATTTACAAACCTGAGTAGTCATAGACCTTGTAAATAGGTAGCCTAAGCAGACAATACCAACTTAGATAAGGACAAGCAAGTCATAGGCAGAGTCATAGTGACTTGTCCCCTGAACCTTCACCCAGCCGATATCCGGTTCTGATGATATCTGTATTCCCCCTGATCACCCACAGTCCAGTGTCATTCCCTTCCCCACATCCTGCCTTTCTGTGTTTATAACCCCTGTGTGAATGAATTACGATTTGAGAAAAAATAAATTTAAAAAATAAAATAAAAAACAAAACAACAACAACAAAAAGCTTTTCTTTGTGTATATGTCATTTTTTAATATTAAAATTGATTCAATTTAGGTGCAGCAGTTTTACCACTGTGTATACCCATCCTTGCCAGGTATCACTGGAGGCCAGAAGAGTGCCTGATCTCCTGTGATTGGAGTTACAGACACTTGTGAGCTATTTCTTGGGTGCTGAGAATCAACACTAGGACCTGTAGATGAACAGCCAATGCTGTCAGGGGTTGAGGCATCTCTTCAGCCCATGAACATGTCACTAACAGCTGTAAGGTGTGAATGGTTGATCCTAAGTTCATCTTTACCCAAAACCTGGTGACACAGAAGAAATCTAAGACAGATAGCATTACAAATAGAGACTTAGTGCATAAAGAAATTTCCCAGCCCTAATCTCCACATAATTCGGTAAGAGTACACAAAATGCCCAGAAGACTAAAAATTGACCTTATAAGTCTTTGAAAGGTTGCTGACCACGTGAGCAAAACTACTAGACTGAGTTCATCTCACATGGTAAGTAGGCAACAATGGAAGCCCACAAGCATATATATCAGGAGTACTCCTGCTGGAGTTTTTGCCTACTCTAAGGAAAGAAACTTGCATGCATGAAGACTGATTTGTCCGAATGGGATTGTATTCTACTTCCCTGAAACCTACAAAACATTCAGTTAGGAGCTATGATTGTTGGTAGCTCCAGATAACATTGAGGTTGTTGTCAGTGGAACCTTGGACTTAAACAGAAGTTGTTTTAAGGTGGGGAAATCAGGCATTTACACAGAGCCTTGAGGTATAGATG
>NW_021607818.1:0-6137 GCF_004785775.1 Grammomys surdaster | reverse complement strand
CGTCTCTGTGATTCCAATTTATACAGGGTCCAGTGACTGACATTGAATTCTTTCTGCTGAGTGCTGAGGATGGAGTCAGTGAGCTTTAAATAGATCAGGAATCTAGTCTCAACAGTACCAGTTCCAAACTAGCAGTGGGCTGAGATTCAGGAGGCAGAGGAGGGTCCAGGAGAGTCACCCCATCAGGCAGTTCTGCAGAATGGACAAGGACACCACTCATTCCTTGTTCACCACAGAAGGTTGGCTGTGTCACTGTCATGCCATTATATGTGAAATATCTCAGTGTTTTCTTCCAGGTTCCACTTAGTCTGTTGTAGTCTGTAATAGTGAGGTGGGTCTGGCTGGGTTCCCAATGACCGCTGCCGTTGATGGAAACTGTTCAACACAGTCAAAAGCCACTGCCCACAGCCTGATACGAATACCAGCTGCAATGTTAACATGACAGTCTACCAGGCAATAATTGCAGGTTGTATCCTCTACTGTACCACTCTGCTTCCTACACCCCGCCCCCCCGCCCGGAAATGGACATTGTACTAAAGTAGAAGCCCTGCTCTCTGACCTGACCTTTAGATTCTGAAAGAGAGGAGAGTTTGTGGCCATCCCACCACCATCTTGGGGTGTTGCTGTGGTCTTCGGCTTTGGGAACCTATGACAGGTTGTGACATTATGTGTCTGTTTGAGGAGAAGGGGATAAGTGGTTACTGCTAAGGATGTGACTATATAGAGTAATTGCATAGTCACATTCTACCTGATCGGAGATTTCCATCAGGTGACATCCCTATCACCCATAGCCTTCCTCATCACCTGGCTTGATGGTCCAAGATCTACTCACCTCAGTCAATCTATGGTGTTTCCTGGGAGTTTGCAGTTGTAATGGCGGGGCATTAGAAGTCAAGGTGTATGGACCTAATCCATCTGATGGCAAAGCCCTGGTAGGGTGTCCTGGTGTTGGATCTGGGTCCTCATGTCTGGGAGCAGAGTGGATGTTGTTCTTTCCCCTCCTCTGAACATACTGACTCTATTCAATGGATGTTCTTCTTGTTCAAACCAGCCACCCTTCTATCACTTACCACACAGAGACCCAGATATGAAGGGAGGTCAGTGGTCCAGGCACAAGGGAAACTTTAGCACTTGGTGTCTGATGCACATGGTGCCCAGGGGACATCTCACAAAGATTGTAGAGTAGGAAACATGTGACAATTGGCCAAGAAGTGAAGCACGTTATTCACATTAGAGTCTAAAAGGTTACCATGGCTCTGGACTTCTTCAGGAGAAATGAGAGTCTATCACAGGCCACCTGGGAACATGGGCAAATGGACAGAGACAGAGTGAGAAGTCTTCAGCAGGCAGGCAGGCACTCAAGGACTCAGTGAGCACTGCGGGCTCCTTGGCAGGGACAGGGGACAGGGATCAGTTTGCAGACCTGGAGCTCTTGCTCCTGGATAGTGAGGGCTTCCACTCAGATGCCCTGTGTGGGTGAATGGAGAATTGATCCCCAGTGTGGACTCTCACAGAGTTGTCTCACATTTCCATAACTAGCAATTCTGAGGACGGTCTCTGAAGGTCTCCACAGAAGGTTCTGGCAGGCTTAACCTCTCCTGTGAGCAGTGGAATGGAGAACGTGTCCTTTTATTCACCGTTTCTCTTCCCTCTCTCATTCCTCACAGTCAGGAAGCATGCTCCACATGGGTTCCCTAATAAGTCACATGTGAGGCCATTACCCCTGGAGGTGCCTTCGGGCATCCCTGAGGTCAGCACTCACTTATATTTAGCATGAAATTGTGGGAGTTTATCTAAAGGTAATGGAAGCCATCAGGAAGCCGAAAGCAGTTTTTAACCAAATCTGTATTCTCAAGGGCCAAGAAGGCCACTTTGGAGCATGTGCAGGGCAGAGCCATGCGACAAGATTTCTAGAAGCTCTTGCATGAGTCAAGGAGAATCCCAAAGCAGACTGGAGGAGGGTCTGCCTCTCCTTGACCCTCTGCAGTTGGCCCTTGCATAAACCTTTGTAGAGTCCCTGAGCCTAGCCAGTCTTGGCCTTGCATGATGGCTGAGGAATGCCCCTGTGCCCAGCCAGGCCAGGTAGGCGTGGGTTGCAACAATTTAACCAGTGGGACCTGTATATGGCAGAGACCAAAGAGAGTGCCTGACTGAGGGAGAGAGAGTGCACAGGAAGGTCATGGAGGATTCAGTTCCCTGATGTCCTGGATGAAGGTTCACAATGAAGGGAAGTCATGCATCTAGTTCTTAGAGAGCCAGTCAGCTGACACAACACAGGCTCAGTGTGTCATGGCAGAGATCCAGCTTGGCTAAACTGCAGGTATCTTGAGATTCAGCCATCAGGAGTGGCCATTAGATGGCCCTCCCTGCTCTCCCTGCGCAGGTTCCTCTGCCTTTTCAATGGCACATGGGACCTTACCACAGGACCCTGTGCTGTCAATATTAGACACACACCTGACATCCTTGGGGTCAAGGAGACAACAGCAGCCACTGTGAATGTCACCATCATCCCATTATCCTGCTCACCACACAACCCCTCCCTGTAACTCCTGGCAGGCCACCAGGCTTCCTGCTTCCCTTGCCCTCACTTCATCTGTAGCTCCCCCTGAAGACTGTGTTGCTCGGATTCCCATCACTGTCTGTGCATTCCTTTTGTCTCATGCCACCTTCTGTTACATGGTGACATGCATTTTCATCCATTTTCCTGAACAGTCAACAGTATTTATTCAACTCAAGGCTATAGAACAGCAGATAGGCAGAGCCAGGTAACAGACTCAAGGGGCAGCAACCTTGTTCCCAACTCTGGAAGGAGATGGAAGCACATGGGCTGTGTCTCTTCCTTTTGATTTCAAATGACCTTAGCATCTTTGAATAATGCTCTCTGCTTGCATTTACTCACTCATTGTGTTCATATAAGTTCATTGGTGGGGAGGTGAGTGGCTGCCATGGCAGACTTAGGTTATCAGAGAACAGCTTGAGGAAGTCAGGCCTCACCTCCACCACAGGATCCCCAGGATGAAATCCACATCGTCACGTTTGGTTCAAGAGCCTTGTCTTTTGATCCATCCTACCCAGGCCAAAGATATGGCTCCTGACCCCAAATTGGTTGAGACTGCCCAGCACAATTTGGCTTCTGATAAAATCAGTCTGCACTCAGTGCCCTGAAATGTGCTGTTGTGTAAAATATGGCCAGCAAAAGAACAGACAGATCACAAAGTGCTGGAGAGCCCAGGTTCATTTCATGCTCTCTGGCCTGGACCTGGCTAGTGCTTTGCAAAGTGTGGCTCCAACCTGGTTTTCTGGCTGTTCCTCTGGGCTGACAACTGTGCTGAATTTGTTCTCTATGCAGCCGCCTGCAGAGGGCGCTTTTGGACAAAGTGCCAATGAGTTAGGCATGCTTACAGAAGCAGGGCTTATAATGTTCCAGTGGTTTCTGAATTGTGTGCTCCCTTCCTACTGGGAAGGAAGGAGTGAGTGTGTGGTGAGGGTTCATCTGAAGTAAGCAGGACCCCATAGCTGAAGTTAGCATTTTATCCTGAGAACATTAGAGTAAAATTGTAGTTCATTTTATATCTAGGTGATCCTAGAGCCCTGAGGGAGGAATTACAAGTGAGGTTTCCACAGTGTAGAGAGCGGTTTGACCCCTAGGTACACATTAACGGAGATACATATATAACCTAAATTCTTTCTCACCTTCGCCACCACTGTCCCTGCACCCCACAGGGATCCAGTCATTGGTCCTTTAGGTGTCCTGACCCCTGGCAAGCTCCACCCACTCTCCTGTCACCAGCAATGCCACTCTCAACAGCACCACCAGCTGTGTCACTACCCTGAAGTCACTGCCTTACAGACAAAGGGTGAGTGGATGCTGTTGCTGCCAGAGAGGCAGGGCTGTGGCTGCAGCTCACAGCACACATGGGGAAGGAGAGGGAGGCACTGCTGTGTCTTCTCCATCTTCAAGACTCTCGCTCTGGCTTTCTCCCATTATCAGTGCCTCAGTTTCTTCAGATGTCATGTTACTCTCTCCTGCACAGCCCATTCTGTGTTTTCAGGCCACTTCCCTGTCCTCTACTCGTCTCTGCCCCTCTCTTCAGACTCTTGCTGCTGTCTTCTCTTTGACCCACTAGCTGTCCACATGAACCTTGTTCTCAGCCACAGAAACAGGAACTCCTCAGTGTTCAGTTCACAGACTTGCTCTCACCCACTTCCCCCTCTAACTGGCCAGTGTGTCCAGGCCATCTTCCTTGACCCCTGTGCTGCTTAGGGGCAGGTGTCACTGAAGCCATCTTCCTGCAGGCTTGTGGGTTTGACAGTTCTGCAGACACAGCTCCAGCTCCCTAACCACCTGTTGTCCTGTTCCTCCAGCAGCCCTGACGTTTGTCTCATTGTGTAGCTGCACTTAGAGTCTGCTACAAGTGTATACACATCTAGTGCAAGGCAGGTTAGCCCAAATGCTGCCCCTCTGACTCTGGCTCCTCTCTTCATTGACCAAGCAGGACTTCAAAGGCTCTCCACACCTGAGCAGACACCGGGCAGGGAATTTCACTGTGATCATCCTCCTGGCCATCCTGATGGCACAGACATATGGTCTGATTGTTTTCAGAGTTCTGTTGATATTTTTCAGTGCTTTGAAACCTTTCTAGAAGCCTCAGTCAGGGTCACTGAAGTCATGTTCATTATATCCCTGGCAGTTGGAACCAGGCATCTGGGTTCAGCTTCGTCTGACATCTTGCTTGCTTCAGCTACAGTGGTAGCACCGATGGCAGTCACTGCTACTCCCAGTCCTGACCGAAATCCTAAGAGCTGCAGACTGCCCCCTCATGTGAAGGGGACCAGAATTATAGCAGCGATGCCCAGAACCCCAGAGGGAGTGCCCGTGGACTGGCCACCACATTGGAGATGGCACAACCCTGTGCATCTCTTTAATCTTGTCACCCTGGACTCAGAGCTTCCTGATGTTCACCAGGATCTTTCTTTTCAGGTGAAGGAAACCATCCAAAACCTCTTTCTGTCCTACACTTATTGAAGGCTCTTGCTGTCGTCCACAGCCTTGTGTTCTCCTTGCTTCTTCAGAGCGTCATGTACCACAGCTACTTGCCCCTGTGACAGACGAGGTAAAGCACCTGAGCCTCATGGATCAAGGCAAGGCCACACACAAAGATTCAAGAGCATCTGAGACTCGGCTGTAGTAAGTGCTAGGCCAGATGTTGAGTTCCTCTGAACTTGGACAGTGTAACAGGGGAACTTCTCTTGTGGATAAGGACGTGGGAAATCCTCCGCCTCCAGTTGTGCAAACTGTCTTCTGTCCACGCTGTACTTTGGAAGCTGTCTCAGCCTTCCTGATATTCAGAGAGCTCTGAGCAGAACAGAGGAGAGTCCCAAATGCTATCTGAGAACTTTCCAGCAAAGACTGCGTGTGGAGCCCACACTCAAGCACAGTCCTGCACACCCTTGGATGACGTCAGAGCAGGGGTGATGCGGTACCTCCTCCTCTCATGTGTCCTCTGCTTTGTGCCTTCTGTCCCTCCCTCTCCTTCCAGTCCTGCTGTCCTGCCTTCCACCTATGCTTCCATTCCAGGGGCACTCACAGTCACTCCTCACCCCTGCCTGTGACCCTGGTCCTGGTCTCTCTGGCCTTTGAGAAGGATGCTGGCACTTGATTTTCTATCCCTGACCTCTTGCTCAACCAAGTCTGTCACCATGTCATATCAGACTGAATTTCCAAGCAAAGGCACTCTCCACCTGTCCTGTCAGAGTCCAAGTGGAAGATGATTAGCTGAAGATATGGCCATGAGAAGGGGTTGAATGGGCACATGGGAGAAATGAGGCCAATGCTCTGGCATCTGGAGGTGGGAACTGTGTGTGGGATTGACAGCTATTATCAATCCAGGGAATATGGCTCATGGGTATGGGCTCCCATGCCAGGGTTCATGGCTCTGTGAGGAGGAGACCCAGAATCTGCACACATGCTCTGTCTTCTCACAGCATCCTGCCCTGAGCCGACCACGTGACTGATGCTTGAATTTGTTTCCTGAGGATCTCACAACTGTTATCCCAATTGAGGACTTCCTTGGGAATGGCATCGATGTCAGCTTGCACACAGTACCCTCTGGGTGGGTGATGGGAACATCCACTTC
>NW_021607817.1:0-5718 GCF_004785775.1 Grammomys surdaster | reverse complement strand
GCTTGGGATTGTGGTTTTCAGAATTGTAGATTAGACCTTTGAAGACCGGTGAAGGAAGAAGACACATTGTCACAGCTGCATGAGCACCTCGGGACACCTGACACAGTAGCTAGACTAGAGGATGCCCTACCTCCTCCACCCAACAGACACTGCATCTGAGACACATTAGAACTTGTAGATGGAGGTGACATCAGTGTGAAGTCATGAGAGTAGGTGGGGTACATCACAGCCGACCTAGGAAGTTGTTCCACTCTCAAGGCTGCAGGAAATCACAGGAGGATCATTGTCAGAGAGTTCACAAGAGCAGCAGCTGTCTGCTTAATGACAGCCTCTGGGGATGACAGGTCAGGAGCTGCATTAATATAGGAAAATCAGAAGGAACCCAAAAGAAGGTTGGAGAAAGGATAGTACTACTGGACATAATCAGATTAAGGAAAATCAAACCAGTCTCAGATAAATCTCATACCATTCCTCTCAGTTGTGCTTACTACAGTTTATGTACTATACATCTGTGCAACCACGTGTGTGTATAAAACGTGAAAGTAGAGATGACTAAGGGAATATAGGGAACAGATGGGATAGGGACATCAAAGAAGGTTAGGTAGGACATCATACTCAATGCACAGCAAACACTAATGTTAAAAGTTTTTCTGTAGCGTAAGGAGAGTTGATTCAGTGGTTCAGAGTGCTTGTTGCAGGGCCTTGGAGGCGCACGCCTTTAATCCCAGCACTTGGGAGGCAGAGGCAGGCCGATTTCTGAGTTCGAGGCCAGCCTCATCTACAGAGTGAGTTTCAGGACAGCCAGGACTACACAGAGAAACCCTGTCTGGAAAAAACAAAAACAAACAAACAAACAAACCCAGAGTGCTTCTTGCCCTTACAGAGTACGCAGGTCCAAATCCCAACTATCACGTGAGGCTCATAACTACCCATAACTCTGTAGTTGAAGTTCCTCGTAAAATACAGTGCCATGGAGGGTGAATACACATAATGAAGTTTCTTAATTAAAAACAACTACAAGGGGAATCATATACAGTCATGACAACAAATATGAAAAATTACAAGGTGCACAAGTTACTGTAGTCAGTTCAAAATTGTCCCAGCAGTTCCTGTCTTAGTTGTGTTTTATTGCTGTGAAGAGACACCATTACCAAGGCAGCTCTTATAAAAGCAAACATTTAATTGGGGCTGGCTCATAGTTTCAGAGGTTCAGTCTATGATCACGGGGTGATGGGACACAGACTAAAACAGCGTGCAGGCAGATATGATACTTGAGGAGCTGAGAGTTCTACATCTTGATCCAAAGGAAGGAGGGCCCTTTCTTCTACACTGGGTGGGGCTTGAGCACGAGAAGCCCTGAAAGCTCACCTACACAGTGCACACTTACTCCAGCAAGGACACACATATGCCAACAATGGCACATCTCCTTGTACTGCCATTTCCCATGGGCCTAGCATATTCAAACCAGCACTTGCGACTCCGTTACCCCCATAGGTTTCTTCAAAACCATGAGTCTATGGAGGCTGTACCTAGGTATAGCATAATGCAAAATGTATTTCAACTTCAAAAATCCCCATAGATCATCACAACCTCAACAAAGTTTTATAGTCCAAAGTTCAAATCTCTTCTGATATTTGAGCAATATCTTAACTGTAATCAAATACAAAATCACAAATGAAATTCAGATCACATACTTCCAGCAACAAAGGAAATACATTACTATTCCAAAAAATCATAGTGAGGAATTATAGGACCAAATCAAGACAGAAAACCATCTGGGCAATCTCCAAACTCTGCATCTCTGTGTCTGATGTCTGACTCCTCGAAGCTTTCACTGAAACACCCTCAGGTACCTCTGCCCTAAGCTCAGTTCTCTGGTTTCATTTTGGTTTAAGGAGATGAAAACCTTATGTGAACTCACACCAGAACCTTACAGTCTCTGAAAATGAGAGCTTCTCAGACTCTTCACAAACTCCCTCCCGACCAGCCTCTTGCTTTCTAGATTTAACTGCTTTTTACATAACCCAAAGCTGCTGACGTCTCTTAGTTGGGAGAATGCTTATCTAGCATACAAGAAGCTCTGGCTTCAATCTCGAGTGCTGCATAAAACCCTAAAACTAGGCATGGTAGTGCACTTGTGATCCATACCCTTTGGAGGGAGATGCAGGTGGATCAGAAATTCACAGTCACCCTTGGCTACATAGTGCCTTTGAGGCTAGCCTGGGCTATGTGAGATCCTATCACAATTTTAAAAAACAAATAAAACGGGCTGGAGAGATGGCTCAGAGGTTAAGAGCACTGACTACTCTTCCAGAGGTCCTCAGTTCAATTCCCAGCAACCACATGGTGGCTCACAATCATCTGTAATGGGATCCGATGCCCTCTTCTGGTGTATATGAAGACAGCTTCAGTGTACTCATCATACATATAAAATAAATAAATAAAATCTTTAAAAAAAAACCCAATAAACACAAAGTAAAATGTACCCATCTAATAGTTAATACATTCAGCTACTCTTAGTATCCTTTCTACAGCTGTGTTTTATTGAGGGTAGTGTAATGCAGTTCAGTCTAATTTGGTAGTTTCTTTTTGACCTTATAATCTGCCTTCCTTTTCTATTAGGAACAAGAGGTTCAGTTGATACTTTTAATGTGTTTTGAAAGAGTTATTGGATTTATGGGAAACTTAAAATTATCTTTGTCTTCTCAGGTTTTTCCAGGCAAGATAAACACACTCTTCAATCAAGCAGACTGTCACACGGTCCCCACAGCTGCTTTCCTTGTGGCAATCCTGATGCTCCTCAACAGAGTGCTCTCCTTCCAGGTAGTTTCACTGTGGCTGCTTGGTTGGTTGCTGTGACTAGGTTCCAGCCTCCTGTTCAACCGGGCTCTGTGGTGAAAGGTGTCTCCATGCTTCCTGCGCTGGGAGTGTTACTTGTTTTCAGGTCCCTTGAGTAACTTGGTGTACACACACAGACACAGACACAGAGACAGGCACAGACACACACACACACACACACACACACACACACACACACAGAGAGAGAGAGTGAATAGTACCTGGCAACATATGACATTCTCAGATAGGGAGATAAAGTAAAGAAATTTCCTCTGTAATTCTAACTTGCCAGGTAGAAGGTGATAGTGTCCCTTCAAGTTCCTTTACTGGATACAAGGCTTTGAAGAACTATGTCCTACCCTATGGCTTGGACTGCCAATCTATCATCACCAGGGACCCTAACCTCCCTTGTGATCTTTCCTGAGGCATCCTCTCCCCATCCCTGGAGCTGTGAGAATGTGGTCTGCTCCCTCCTTTTTTCTCTGATGCCTCCCGATCTCTCCATCCTTTTCTCCTGTTTCACCACCTGACTTTTTTGTCCTCAGCATTAGTCTGTTCTTTGCTCCCCTGACTCTTCTCCTCCATGAAGTTCCCCAGAGCAAGCCTCTGATGCATCGTGCTATGGAATAGGTGGGACTGTGAGTGTTCAGCTGCTTCCATGTCTCAGACTTTGGCAATTGGAGTTCCTACGTCCCCCTTGCACCTGCCTCCTTCCAGTTCTTCAGTCAGTGTTTGGTATCTTGTGTTCACTTTCTGGGTTAGGATGCAAAGTGTGGGACTTACAAACTGCTTGGTGATGTGTCACACACGACATTCCAGGCATTTTCCTTTTCTAATTTGTTATGTTTCTTTTTCTTGTCTAGTGATATCTGGAAAGGTGATATGCTCTTCAGAAGCCCTCTGCATAAAACTGTTCTCACCACATGAAGGCTATGAGCAGTTACTCCAGAAAGAGTTGAACTCACCTTGCAAAGGAACGCTGGTCGTCTCTAAGAGCTGGGTTTTGGATCTGGGCTTGCAAGAGAAGCAGGAAGTCATCTTGGATGTGCTTCATATTTCCCAGGACAGTCTCCTGACCCTGCATGGCTTTGTCCGGGGAGATGAGGACCTGGAGGACAACAGTACTCTTCTGAGTGAACTAGGCGCTGAATTAATTATAAATTATTATAAACAAACTGCCCTAACATTAAAGCAGACGTTGGTAAACCGCGGTGGTTACACTGGGAAAATAGGTATCATAGTCAAGATAACGTACTTGGGTCATAAGGCAGTGTGTCTTTATGATTCAAGCTCAGAAATCCGTTACCCCAGAAACTATTATCTCACAAGCAAGGCAGTAAGGGACGTAGAGAAAGCTCTTGATGAAATCGTAAACATGTGCTGTTATAGTTTAATTCTCGAGAAATGTCTTAACACATGCTCGAGCCTGGCTTGACATTAAAAAAATGGAGTATGGCACAATGATATTTTATAGTATGTAAGTGATAATGTTCTTCAATTCTATAAAAATATGGAAAAATTGGCTTTGAGTGTTAGAGAAATAGAAACCAAATTCTGGAAAAGTGATTGGCTATTGGAGATGTCAATGACAAACCATAGCATTAATAACGTGTCCCTGAGCCATGCATGTGGCCCATGCCTTTGATTCCAGCACCTGGAGGGAGGCAGCTCATCCTGCTCTGTGGAAAGAGTTCCAGAACAGCCAGAGCTATGCAGTGAGAGCTGCTCTCAAAAGTTATTAATTAATTAGCTAATTCATTAATTAATACATGTCTCTCCTTATCTGCATAGCCACTCCTTCTCACCGTGAAATGCATGGTGCCGTCAATGTATGTATGGGAGACACTCTTCCTAGATGAGTCAGTAAAGAAAATGTTGAAACAGGTGGTATGATACGAAAATGTTTTTGTCATAAGGTTGCTATCCAGCCTTTTGTGTTATTGCCGTTAATCTGTAAGGCCCTTGCCCAAGGACAGATACTTCCTGAAATGCTGGAGGTTATTGTTTGTGGGAGAAAATGAGGCACATGCACTTACTTTCCTAAACAAGATTGTTTGACCCAACTGCACTGGATGAAGTTGATCACATGTAGGCAGGAGATTCGTAGGCTGAAAATGTAGCGATGAATGCTTGCCCCTGATTGGATTTAGGCAGGAGGTGTGAAGGCAGGAAGGAAGTCAGGATACATGTTTGTCTCTGATTGGACGTGATAGGAAATCCAATGGCCTTATGGGTTTGCCTTTATATGACTCTGCAAACTGTACCTCTGCCGCCATTTTCTGGGAACCTCAGAGTGGTTCTGAGCAGAATCCTTCATCATGGCTGAATGAAAAAAAGAAAGAAAACATGACTGGCCCTGGTTTTCGGCACCACATGAATGAGAGAAATAAAAGCAGGGAAGAGGACAGGTTCAGGTAAGGAGGAAGAGAAAGTTTGTGAATAAAAGAAAGACATAGAGGCAGAATCATCTTGGAGAGTCCTGGATGGACATGTCCCTAGCCATTTGAAGAGCTGGTGGAGAGGGAGGGAGGAAAGAGAGGTACCAGGTGCAGCAGTCAGTGATGGCATTTTGTCTAGGCTCCGCCCCACAGTTACCTGGCAAGAGCCAGGTGTGCCTGACTCACTATAATAGTGAGTCCTCTCCTCTCTCTTGCTCTCTTCTCCTCTTACTCTAGCTCCCTTACCCTCTTCCCCCTCTCCCCATCCCCCTCCCCTCTCTCCCTCCAGATGCTCAAGACCAGCCTCCTCCCCGCCCCTCTCTCCTCCCTGAAATCCTCTCCCCATGCCCTAAATAAATTCTATAATGTACCATCCTGTGGCTGGTACCTCAGGGGGAAGACAGTGCCTCTGCCGGCCCATGCTGAGGCATCCCTTTCCCCA
>NW_021607816.1:0-5966 GCF_004785775.1 Grammomys surdaster | reverse complement strand
TCCTCTGTGCATATAGAGACTTTGTTGTTGTTTATATTTTATTTTAAATCAATTTTTTTTTCCTGGAAGGGGGACATGTGTCTTGGTGCATATTTGCAGGTCAGAAGATAACATGTGGAAGTTAGTTCTTTATTTCCAGAGGATTGAGCTGAGGTTATCACTCTTTTTACAGGTGCCTTTATCTGTTGTATGATCTCAGCCCCTGCCAAGCTTTTTGGTAAAAATGTGCATCAGATGCCAGCTTCTGCCAGTCAGTTTTCTCTTTCTACCACATAGATTTTAGGGACTGAGCTGACATCATCAGGTGCCTCAACCTTTGGGTATTTTTAAGATTTAATATTTTTCTTTTTCAATTCAGGTTCCGCTGTGTGTAGCACTGGTTGTCCTGGACTTACTTTGTAATCTAGGCTGACCTTGAACTCACAGAGATCTGCCTGCCTCTGACTTCCATGTACTCCAGAGGTATTGGATATCCCCTTAGCTGGTGTTACATGTGATTGTGAGCTACCCTATGTAGGTGTTAGTAACACAACTTGAGTCTTCTGTAAGTGCATAGAGCATCATAGAAAATGGTATAGGCAACTCTCACATATACAGTTCTAGACTTGGAAAATGTCTGCTTGTTATTTGTAAGTGTGATGCCTTTCAGATCTACTTTGTTTTCAATTGACTCACTGTGTCTTGAATGACATTACCTATCATTTTACAATGACTCCATTGTGTCTGTGATCAAAATCTGTGAGCTAAACTGGGAACTCCTGTGACCGTCTATTTGTATAAGCAGAGTGAGTGTCCTGCAGCATTAGGATCAAACCCTGGAAGTGGGTCTCACATCAGAACCTGGCTCATCAGCTGTCTTCCCCACACAGGATTTTTGATGGCCCAGTGCCTCTGTTTGCTGTCACAGACACAGAGACAATTAAGAATGTGCTAGTGAAGGAATGCTTTTCTGTCTTCACAAACCGGCGGGTAGGCCACATTGGTTTTTCATTAATTAATTAATTATCTTTACATCCTGATTGTAGCTTCCTTCTCTTTTTTCTTCCCAGTCCCAACCTTACTGATCCATCTCCACCCTAGCCTTATCCCCTTCTACTCAGAGAAGGGGAAGTCTCCCTTGTGTACCACCTTGCCCTGGGACATACAGTATCATCAGGACTAAGTGCATCCTCACCCACTGAGGCCCAACCAGGTGGTCCAGGTAGGGGGAGGAGTTCCAAAAGCGGGCAACTGATTCAGAGACAGCCCTAAGTCCAATTGTTAGGGGACCCACAGAAAGACCAGGCTGCACAACTGCTACAAATATGCAGGAAGCCTAAGTCCAGCCCCTGTAGTCATTTTGCATGGTGAATCAGTCTCTGTTGGCCCCCATGTGCCCATGTTAGTTGACTCTGCATGTCTTCTTTTGGGTCCCCAACCCTTCTGGCTTACTCAATCCTATCCCTGACTCATCTACATGACTCCCCAAGTTGTACCTCCTGTTTTGGCTGAGGATCTTTGGATCTCTTCCCGTCTCATCTGGATGAAGCCTCTCAAGAGTCAATTGTGCTAGGTCCCTTTCTGAATGCAGAGTATCATTATAGTGTCTCTCATTTTATGGGTCTCAAGTTTGGTCAGGCATTACTCGGTCATTCACCTATCTTTATCCCTCCATATCATTCAGCAAGATAGTTTTTGGTGGATAATTTTGTGTGTAGATTGATGTGCCCCCTTGCTCCTCTGGAAGTCCTGCCTGGCTATAGGAAAATCTCAGGGGTTTGTTTTCTATTGACTCTAGCTTAGCCAGAACCTTCTAGATTCACAGAGAGACCTTGTCATAAAAAATGCCACAGAGAGTTATAGAGAAAGATACCTGGTCTCCACATGACCACACATGGGCATGTGCACATCTAAGGTTATTGGGGATCTGTGACTGCTCTTCCCACACGTCAACAGCTGTTCAGAAAGTCAGCACATGGAAAGTTGAATGCACATACCCCACACTGTTGCTGGGTGGATGCTGGGCTTTAGGGAAGCCTCGGGACACCACTCCAGGGGTGGAAAAATGCAGCCTGAGGTGTGAGACAGCCAGAGCTGGCCAGGGGATTCCCAAGCCTGCTAGGAGGCCAGGGCCATCTGGTTCTCAGGCTCTTGAACAGGAGAAGTGCCTACAGTCCCTTCAGGGTTTCCAAGGCTTCAACCCTTAGCTCAACCAGGGATCAAGCTACATTTCATAGTCCCACATGCATCAGCATTCATATGTACACACACACACACACACACACACACACACACACACAGATAGACAGACACACAGCATATAAAGACATCCTTTTCATATTGCTTATGTTGTAAATACAGAACTGGAGTATTTGTCAGACAAAAAAATTAACTTTCTATCTTTCTTTAAGCCAAACACCATCTGCACAGCTGTATAGATCGACTAAGTCTTGTTCTCTTCTTCTCTCAAACCCCTGTACCTAGTTTTCCAACCACAGAGACATTTCCATTTAAAAGGGTCCTGGAATATAAAGGGTTGGAACCACAATAGGAAGGTGAGTGTACAGCAGATTTCTCATAGGCTGTGAGGCATTCTGATGGTTTTTTTTTTGACTCTAGGAAATTGGCCCAATGGGGATTATGAGCAAATCTGTCTCTGTATCTAAGGATGAGGAATGGAAGAGATACAGAGCCTTGTTGTCCCCCACGTTCACCAGTGGAAAACTCAAGGAGGTGAGTGAAATTCTTTTAACTGCAGCCTGTATGACTGGAGTCCCAATCCTAACTGTGAATGCTTCTCTGTTTTGTTCAGATGTTCCCTATCATCGAGCAGTATGGAGACATTTTGGTAAAATACTTGAGGCGAGAGGCAGAGAAAGGCAAGCCTGTTTCTGTGAGAGAGTGAGTGCTGGTCCATCACTGTGGTTCTGGGAGAGGAAGGACACCTTGGGTGCAGCTCACATGGTCCAGCAAGTTGTCCTTGCCCCTTTAGACACCTGATGACATCATACACAGTTTAAAAGGAGGAAATAAGAGAAAGAAATTAGCAGGAGTAGATGATGTGAAGGCTGGGAATGACTTAGTTTATACTGAGGTAGCTTTGCCTGTCTCCTGAGAATTCTTTCCTGGTCCCTGATACATGTGTAAATTCCCACCCCTCTCTCTCCTCAGAGTGTTAGGTGCATACAGCATGGATGTGATCACCAGCACATCATTTGGGGTGAATGTTGATTCCCTCAACAACCCAAAGGATCCTTTTGTGGAGAAAGCCAAGAAGCTCTTAAGATTGGATTTTTTTGATCCATTGATCTTGTCAGCAGGTGAGTGGACAGTTCTGCCTTTTGATCATTGCTTTTGTCTGTGGCCATTTTTGTCAGTTCTGCCTTTCTCTTCCCCACTTCCCCAAATGATTGGCTCTAGTAGTGTAGTTCACTTGTCATGTAACTCATCCTCCCTAAGGCACAGTTCAGTAATTTTAGAACATTCAAAGACATGTAGCCTAATTACTTCTGTTTTTGAACTGTTTTTTTTTTTGAGACAAGTTCTTAGCACAATGTAGCTTTAGCTGGCCTGGAAGTTGCTGTGTATACCAGGTTGGCCTTGAACTTACAGTGATCCCTCTACCTCTGCGTCCTGAGGGCTGAGATGACAGTGTGCACCTCTGAGCACTGGTTTTATTTTAGAATTCTTTCATTTGTATGAATACTAATTTGTATAAATACAAATTTGGCCCTCTGTACGTCCAGAACTCTCCATGGTTGCAGTATCATACAGGTACACCATCTGTCTCAATTACACCCACCCCTAACTCTTACTTCTCACATTACTTAGACACTTCAACAAATCTTCCTCCCAATTTCTGCTCCCTTTCTCTGGTTTGGTAGCTGGTTGAGTCCATTCAGTGCTTGTCTGCTAGGATGCTGACAAATATTGTCTGGATCTGATGTAGTCAGTTCAGGAGAGGGCCATGCCATGTCCTGGATATGGGATTTCACTGCCCCATTCCTGTCCCTGACTTTATTTCCACACCCTCTTTCATCATGTTCCTTGAGCCTTGCTGCATGGGGGTGCTGATGTAGATGCTCCATTTGGGACTCAGCACTCAACAGCTCCTTACTATCAGTACTTTGATTTCTTAGAAATCGGCCTTGACTGAAGGCCCACCTGGCCCATTACCAATGTCAATCGTAGAGGACTTTGTTCTGGCCGTGTTGTAACTTTGAAGCAATCTTGACCTAAGCACCCACCAGTTCACTTCCTCCGTATCTGAGTAGTCTGGGCATTTCCCATCAATAGGTTCATAGACTATGTGGTCTCTGTGACAGGCATCTTTCATTTAGCACAATATTAAATGAAAGGAATGTCACTATGTCCTGTGTTCATGAGCAGATTATACTCCCTGTCTGTTGATGAACACTGACGTCAGTCTCACATGTTCGCCATGAATTTCACTGGGATGAGCCTTCATATAGAAGGTCATGTTTAAGTATTTGGTTTTATGGTTTGGGGTTATAGTCAGAATCAGCATTGCTGAGTTAAAAAGTAAGTGGAATTTTAACATATAAAGCAACTGAACATGCATTGTCTATAGTAGCTGAGCTTACTGTACATATGAATGTCTGCCATAAATGCAGGACTTAGATGTTTTAATGTATGAGTTTAGATCTTATTCCTCTCTGTCTCTGTCTCCATCTCTGTCTCTGTCTCTGTCTGTCTCTGTCTCTCTGTCTCTGTCTCTGTCTCTCTCTCTCTCTTTTTAGGGTCCAGGTTTTGGTTTTTTTTGTTGTTCATCTTTGGGTATTACTGAACTCCCTGTTTAGATTAGGCTGGTCTTGAGCTCTCCTGGCTCAACCTGCCCCTGCCTTCTGAGTTCAGGGATTAAAGGCATTAACCACCACTGCCTGGCTAGATTTTCTGTTACATAGCTTAATTTCTTTATCAATTTTATAAGATTTATTTTATTTTCTGTGTATGGTTGTTTTGCCTGCATGCATGAAGTGCCAAAAGAGATCATAATAGGGTCTTGAATATACTGGAGTTACATATGGTTGACAGCAAGCATGGGGATGCTGGGAATAAAACCTGGCTCTTCTGGGAGTGCTAATTGGTCATATATACATATATGTATATGTATATGCATGATATATATGTATATGTATATTTATTTTCTGGGTACAGTTAGCCATGGTATGTCATTTAGGGTTAATACTTTCCATGTTAATTATATTTCCATGGACAGCTCATGTGTCCCTTTGTCTACATTCCATCCTTGTTACCTAATATTATCCTAGGTGTCTGCTTTTAAGTGTTAGATGATATCTACACGTAGACCTGTTTACATATTTATTCATATAAGCTAGAATCTGGAAGTGAAGAAGAGTATGTGCTTTTTCATTCTTCATGCTTTTTGCTCACCTGTCTTTGAGCTTGGGTGTTTTCTTTTTTTGATACAGGGTTCTCTTGGCTGTTCTTGTGTGTGTGCATGCACATGTGCATGCCTTGGTGATTGTGTGTAGAGATTAGAAGACAACTTGCAGCGGTTGCTTCTTTCCTTCTACAGAGTGGAATCCATGGATCAAACTCAGGTTATTAGGCTTGTCTGCAGGAACCTTCTGTTGTTGAGCAATCTTAATGGCCCCTGTATTTTCTTTCTGAATCCACATGAACTCCAGGAGCAGAGATTAATTTAAGAGTCAGGTTGCAGCTTTGGCTACTCCGAAGCACAGAAAAAGAAGTATGGTGCTAATCCAATGTGAGCAAGATCACAGAGAGAATGGCTTCTGGTTGAGACACTGGTGACTTATTCTAGAGATTGCTTTATGATTTCTTTAAATGGAATTTGCATTTTAATCAAAACTTATTTTTAATTGTTTTCCAGTACTCTTTCCATTCCTCACCCCAATATATGAAATGTTAAATATCTCTATGTTCCCTAAGGACTCAATAGCATTTTTCAAAAAATTTGTGGACAGAATGAAGGAAAACCG
>NW_021607815.1:0-4357 GCF_004785775.1 Grammomys surdaster | reverse complement strand
TACACAGACACCATCAAAAGCCTGTTTTTTTACGTGGGTTTAGGTTTCCAAATCCAGTTAAGAATTTCAACAACAGAAGCTTTCCTCCAGCCCTATGTTTCTCAAACTTCTTACAAGTGACATGAAAATTTGTTTAAGAAACTGAAACATTTGGGATGGGGTATGACTCAAGTTTAGAGAACATGTGTATGTAATCTTATAATCTTCACCATGGATCACCTCTGAAATACACAGCAAAAGAAAATAAGAAGTAACAGTTTTGCCATGGTACATGTAGTGCACCTAACCCCCCGATATTATTTTAAGTGTAAGAGAATGCCAGGACATATAATTAGAATCTGGGAGGAATATGTCCTCCAGGAGAGATTCTCAGCTGTATGGCTCTGAAGAAGGATTTTGACTCGTGGACTTTCCAGTGAGACAGAGAGAGAGAGAGAGAAAGAGAGAGAGAGAGAGACAGACAGAGAGAGAGAGAGAGAGACAGACAGAGAGAGAGAGAGAGAGAGAGAGAGAGAGAGAGAGAGAGATTTCTTTGGTGTCCACTAGAACTCTGAGCAACATACCAGGAAAGAGTTGATTACAGTGTTGTTGGGGCATGAGACTGATCACATTGGGCACTGATGTGTGAGTATGATGTGCTCTGTGGGCATCACTTAATTCAGTAGGGATACTACTCATTATGCCTTGCATTTGATCTCATAATAAGAGTCTGAAGGTGGAGATGGAAAGCCACAACTGTACTTACCCTGAAAAGATCAACATTCTCGCTTGTTGGGAGCTGACTCTTAGCCGAAAGTGGCTATCATCTTTACAGCCATCTCGAGCCATATACCCTGACAAGAGACTTGTTTCAACAGCCTGCAATAGCTGAGCGCACTCTGATAAACATCTTGTTACACTGTTTAGTGCCCCCAGCTGCCAGGTGCTCCTCGTATCCATGGCTACAAGGCACGTGACGTAGTGGCTTCAGTTGAGATTGTCCACGAGGGCAAGTCACGTGGTAAAGGGTATAAATACCCAGGATTTCCCTTCTGTAGGGGAGTAGAGAAGTAGAGGAGTTGAGGAGGTAGAGGTAGAAAGTAGGAGGTAGTAAGTAGTAGGAGGCAGTAGGAAGTAGGAAGTAGAGGAAGGAGAGAGAAAGTGAGAGGTGTCAGGAGACTGAAGGAGTGAGAATATAGTAAGAAGAGAAGAGAATAAAAAAGACTTGAAGAGACTCCACCGGACTCTGGCTTGTATCTATCTTTTGCGTCTCTCGCCCCTTTTTTCCCCTTCCTCCATCCCCACTTTCTCTCTTGCTAGACCCTGACCTGCCGACCGGAGCAGCAGAACCGGCCGGCCTTTACAAAGTAGCAGAACCCGACGGCCGTTACAAAAGAAACGGCCGTTACAAAGTGGCGCCCAGAGGTGCGGCAGCAAGAACCAGAGACCCAGTGAGGGACGTTACTGGAAGGAAGATCGACTGAAAATTCAGAGGTGAAACAGAGGTGATTGCCACAGAAAACTGCCGTGTGGAGACCAGTAAGTCATAGTAATAATGGGGCAAGAAATAAGTCAGCCTGAACTCAACTCTCTGGTTTTGTTCTGTTGCTTGCTGTTTACGTGTATCAATTGTCTGCTTTTGTTTCGCTGTTTAAATGTTGCCTTTCATGCCCAAAAGAAAAACAAACACATAGAATCCAAAATAGGACCAAAGGTTGAAGTAATCAATTTGTCAGACCCAGATTGTGCTGACCTAGAGGAAGAGGCAGCCAAATATTTTGATCCTGAATGGCCTTCTTCCCGAAGGCCCCCTCCCTGTGCTCCTCCACCTCCAGACACTCCTGCTATGGAGATGGTGGTTGAAGATCACAGAAAGGAGTTGCAGGACAAAATTTCTTTTCTTAAACAAATTTCTCTCCTTAAACAACAAATAGAGTTAGAGGAAGAGTATCAGGACTTAATTAGTCAGATACAAAAACTAAAGACAGGGAAGAGGTCTCGAGCAGGCAAGGAAAATTCCTCAGGTCCTCGAGTTCCTCAACCTGGAGTCCAAAGGCAGCCCCTGTCCTCTGGTTTTAGTTCAGCCAGAGATCAGCCAGAGGAGAGAGAGGTTAAGGTTTTCCCTGTATCATAGACTAGAGATGCTCAAGGAGTTGCGTGGAGACATCACACAGGGTTTAACTTTCAAATTATTAAAGAATTAAAAAATTAAGTGTCACAATATGGTGCCACTGCTCCCTTTACTCTTGCAATCTTAGAATCTGTTGCAGAGGAGTGGCTGACTCCTGGTGATTGGGATACTCTAGTGAGAGCAGTTCTTAGTGGTGGTGACTATCTTATTTGGAAATCAGAGTATCATGAGAATTGTAAAGAGACAGCTAGGAGAAACATTCAGGCAGGTAATGGTTGGTCCTTTGATGCCTTAGTAGGAGAAGGACAATTTGCTTCTAGTGATAACCAGATGCAATATGACCCAGGCTTATTCGCTCAAATTCAAAATGCGGCCATGAAGGCTTGGCGCAAACTCCCAGTAAAGGGAGACCCTAATGCATCTTTGACCTCAGTCAGACAAGGGCCTGATGAACGATTTTCTGATTTTGTTCATCGATTAATGACAACAGCAGGGAGGATTTTTGGTAATGTAGAGGCAGGTATAGATTATGTGAAACAACTTGCATATGAAAATGCCAATTCTGCCTGCCAAGCAGCCATTAGACCCTACAGGAAAAAGACAGACCTTACTGGGTATATCAGACTCTGTTCTGATATAGGGCCCTCCTACCAACAGGGCTTAGCTATGGCAGCCGCCATGCAAGGACAATCAGTAAGAGACTTTTTGGCAAGTAGAGACAAAAAGGCCTGTTTTAAATGTGGCAAGCCTGGACACTTTTCAAAATATTGCAAAGCAGAAAATGAGTTAACCCAGAGACAGCCCAGAAAACAGCCTGGGCTATGCCCACGTTGCAAACGTGGAAGGCATTGGGCTAGTGAATGTAGGTCCAAGACAGATGCACAAGGAAACACCCTTTCCTATAATCAGGGAAACGGGAACAGGGGCCAGCCCCAGGCCCCGAACCAATACAAGCCAAAGCAGGCTTACGGGGCAGTCAGTTTCATACCGACAAACAACAACCCCTTTCAGAACTTAGTCGAGCAACACCAGGAAGTGCAGGACTAGACCTCAGTTCTGCCACCCACACAGTATTAACCCCAGAAATGGGACCTCAGGCCTTACCAACTGGAGTGTTTGGACCACTCTATCCAAATGTGTTTGGCCTGATAGTGGGGAGAAACAGTGCTAGTATACAAGGACTACAAATTTTTCCTGGAGTTATAGACAATGATTATCAAGGTGAGATTAAGGTAATGGCCAAGGCAATACATAATATAGTCACCATTCCTACAGGAAGGAGGATAGCTCAACTGTTGTTACTTCCATTGATTCCTACTAATCATAAATCTTTGGATATTGAAGGAAAATCTGCTACAGATAGATTCTGGCATCCTAATACTAAAAAGAATTTTGCAACAGTCCTCTGGAAAGACCCATTAACTGGAACCTGGAATGGGCCAGATCCAGTGCTTATCTGGGGAAGAGGATCTGTCTGCATATATTCCCAAACGGCAGATGCCGCACGATGGCTGCCAGAGAGACTGATCAAACAAATAGACAATAATAACAAATCCAGGGAGGAGATACCCCCTGAGAAGCGTATTTTTCCTTTACAGGAAACATGAAGATGCTTCACTGGAGCGAATCAACCAGTATACCTGACTTGGGAAGTTCTCAGTGCGGAAGAAGACATCACCACCCGCACCTCCAGGGTGGCTCTTCTCAGTGCGGAAGAAGACATCACCACCCACGCCTCCAGGGTGGCTCTATTAGACTCTTGGTTCCCTGATTTATGATTTAGTGGTACATTGTTTAAACCCTAGAGAAAACCCATTACCATAGTTACTATAGTTGTGTTTTAGGTTTGAGATTGATTGGGACAGAAATAGGGATTTTCTTACTTGTTTTGTTAAGATCAAAGCTATGATCAGTTCTGTACTTATATAGATTAGATTTATAAAATAGTGTTATAGAATAGAAGAGGCTTATACTTTTTACTCCTCCAACAGAAGAAGTTATGTACTACCCTTAAAAAGAGTGTTGTATTTGCGCTAACCATTCAGGCATTGCTAAGTCTCTTGTCTCTCGAGTTCATGCTGCTCAACAAACTGATGGCTTTTGTACTACAACAGATAGACGTTACACAAATGAAACCCATACAGGTCCATTATTACAGGCTGGAAGTAGGGGACTAAAACCTCTGTCATCAAGACTGACGAGGATTAACCCTTAACTTACGCACTAAGCCGGATAGTCAATGACGGG
>NW_021607814.1:0-4932 GCF_004785775.1 Grammomys surdaster | reverse complement strand
TAAAAATGACATTTAAATTTTGAACATCTATGCCTTAAACACATGGTTAACAACCTTTGTAAAAGAAAGAGTTTTAAAGCTAAAATCACATCATAACGTTCATAAACTTATACTCACAAATTTCAATATCCCACTCTCGCCAACTGACAAATTCACCAGAACAAAAGTAAACAGAGAAGTACTCTAGCTAACTGACAACATGAACATGTCCAGCTGATATTTAGAAAACATTGTACTGAAATAGAAGAGAATATACCTTCTGCTTGGCACCTCATGAAACTTACTCATAAACTAACCACATGTTCAGACACATTGTCAGTCTCAATACATACAAGAAAAAATGAGCTAATACCATGTATTTTATCAAACCACAATGGAATACAGCTGGATACCAACAAAACCAGAACACAAAGCTTACAAACTCATCAAAGCTACAATACTGAATGAAAACTACCTTAAGGCAGAAATAAAGGAAGAAATTAGACTTCTAGAATTCAAGGAAAATGAATATGCAACAAACACACTATTATGGAGCACAAAGAAAATGAAATGGTTCAAAGAAGAAAGCTAATTGAACAAAATCCTTACATGAAAAAATTGGAGAGTTCTCATACTGTCAATTTAAAAACATGCTTTAAAGTCTAGAAATTAAATAAGTGATTGAGCAATGGAAAAAAAAGAGTGAGCACCAAGAAATTATCAAATTAGGCTCTGAAATCAATAAAATAGAAAGAAAAGAATGCAAAGAGTGAAACATGGAGTTGGTTCTTTGAGCCTTTTATTAGACAAGGTAGTCAACCCCTTATTAAAAGATAGAGAATATCCAAATTAATGAAATTGAAAATGAAAATCGGAACCAAAAAACAGACAATGAAGAAATCCAGAGAATTATAGAGACATAGTTTTAAAATGCCTGTATTCCACTGAACTGGAATTTCATTGAAAAAAAAAAAGATAAATTCCTCAGGAGATTCCACTTATCGAAGTTAAATCAAACTAAGATAAACAACTTAAAATGCCTAACCATCTAGAAAAAGAGAAGTCATTACAAATCTGCTACCAAAAGGAGTCCAAGGCCATGAGTTTTAGGGTAGAAATCTACCAGACTTCCAAAGAGGAGTTAGTAAGAATACTCCTTAAACTATTCAACAGTATAGAAACAGAAAACACATTAGCAGATTTATTTTGTGAACCCATGGTTAATCATATATTCAGTCAATAAAGACTCAACAACAAAAGATAATTAAAGACCAGTTTCCTTAAAATGACAGATGCAAATATACTTAATATAACAATATGAATATAATAAAATAAAATAGAAAACAAATCCAAATATCATTTACCATGATCAATGAGGTAGGCTCCATTAAAGAGATGCAGGGATGGTTCAAAATAATGTGATTAATATGTAAAAAAAAACAAGTTGTCATCTCATTAAATGAAAAATTCTCTGACAATATCCAGCACAATTTTGTGATAAAACTCTTAGAGTGATTAAGGATACAAGGGACATACTTAAACATAATTATGCAACTTCACATTAAGCTTATAGCCAATCTTTAATTAAATCTAGGAAATTTCTAAATAACTTCACTAAATCATGTACAAGACAAGGTGGTCTATTATCTTCATTTCTATTCACTATACTATCAAAAAGTTTAGCTACAGCAATAAAATTGAAGATGAAGGTAATATAAACTAGAAAATAGGAAGAAAGATTATCTTTATTTTCAGATGATATGATGCTATGGATAAGTGAACCAGAACTTTCCAAAGGCAACTTCTAGAGTTGATAAACACTTTCAGCAACTTTTTTAGATACATGATTAACTAAAAAAGAAAAAGAAAAATCAGTGGCCTTCGTATGTACAAAAGAGTTTGCAAGTGCAAACTAAATAGAGAGACATCATAAACTATGAATTGATTGTTGTTGCTTCTCACATTCTTTTCTATATAGTAAGTAACCTTGAGTAATTCCACGTAAGTTTGTTGGGTAAGATCTCACCAAATTCTTTGTAGTCACACATTACTTTTGGTATTACTAAAGGTCTTCAAAGACTACTGAAATATGAAAAGACTTTAATAGATTGATTATATACTAAAGAGTTTACCCTGTTTAAAGATACCAGAAAGCATAAAACTTTGACACATTGACTACACTTATGGGGTTTCTCTGCATTATGAGATTTTTCTCATGGTTTCTAGGACTACTGCTACAAGCAAGATGTTTGCCTCATTGATTATTCATAGTGTATCTCCCTAGGCTATGTTCTTTTATGTTCATAGATACATGTGTTGTGGAAAGTTTTTATCACATTGATTTATGTTTTAAGCTTTCTCTCCAATATGTGTTCTGCTATGAATTCAAAGATGATTATGATATCTAAATGTTGGGAACAAGCAAAAAAACAAAACAAAACAAAAAAACTTGTTCTAAGGACTGCCTTTTGTTATCAACCTCCATTTATTTAACTGTAGGTTGAAAAGGAGTTCAAGTCCCAGGTCACAGGGGACCTGTGTACTTAACAATAGCTGGCCAGCTGCCATTATTCATGTTTTGTTCCCCCAAAACACAATGACTGTTCCTAACAATAATTTCTGTTATTTGTGTTTCATTCTTCAAAATAAACTGCCTGTTCCTAACCACAAAATGGGTGTGATAGGCTAAAACAGAAAACCTATATTCTGTATAATTTGACATAAGTTAACGTCAGAAGGAAATACTGATTGGTGGAAAATGTACATATAACGTGGCACTGATATTTGTGGTTTTCAGGTTTGCAATCTTTATAAATATCTGGCTCAGGGTGAGGGATGGGGGTGATTCAGTTAAGCTTCTGAATATATTCTTCTGGTTCTGATTAATCAGTAGTGATTTTACTACAAAAATTCTTATCATTTTTATTGTCCTGGTTTTTGAATTGTGTTGTATCTCAGTGGACCCTATAACATAAAAGCTTTACCACATTCCTAGAATTCATACGATTTCTCTCCAGTATGAATAGTTTCATAATGATGGAGACTGCAGAGGTGTGCAAAGGCTTCATTATACTAAACACATTCATAAGGTTTCTCTCTAGCACATATTCTTTCATGATAATGAAGACTATACAATTGTGCAAAGGGTTGACCTTACTGAATACACTCCCAGTGTTTCTGTCTTAGCATTTTCATTGCTATGAAAAGAGTTTCATGAACAAAGCAACGCCTATAAAAACAACCATTTAATTGGGGATGGCTTACAGTTTCAGAGATTTAGTCCATTTTCATCATAGCAGGAAGCATGGCAGGCATACAAGAAGACATGATGCTGGAAATGAAGTTGAGAGCTCTGCATCTTGATCCACAGGCAGCCAGAAAGAGACTGTCATCCAGAGAGCTACTAGAAGGATCCATTAAGCACTGGGTAGAACTTCAAAGCTCACCCCCACAGTGATGCACTTCATCCAGCAAGGCCACACTTCATAATCATGCCGGTACCTCAGCCAAGCATATTTTAACTACCACATTCCACTTCCTGGCCCCCATATGATTGTTCGAACACATGCGTGTATGGGGACCATATTTTAAATTAGGATAATGCAAAATACATGAGGTTCAAATGGAAAAAGTCTTCATCATCTATAGCAGTCACAAAGATTTTAAAACTCCAAAGTTCAAAGTCTCTTCTGAGATTCACTAATCATGTAACTGTAATCCCCTATATTTTCAAAACAAATAGCACATCATATGCATCCAAATTCACAGGAAATATACTTCACCATTCCTAAATGGCCTTGTGAGGAAATACTGCACGAAAAGAAGACCAAAAGCCAGCAGGGCAATCTCCAAAATCTACATCTTCATATCTGACATCAAATCTTTCTTCGGATTTCTGACTCCTTTCTGATTTCTTCACTACAGCACAATACTTTCTCTTTCACTGGTTTTACTCCCTGAAAGGAGTTTTCCTGAGCAGGTGCCCCACAGCTCTTACACCTCAAAATCTTGGGGTCTCCAAGGTAACTTCAATATTACAGATTCATGTTCCCGTATCTGGGATCCACATATGATCTTCTGCGCATCATAAAAGACAATGGGTCATTTCTACAACTCTTCCCTCTATAGCACTCTAGGTTCTCGTTGACTCCAGTCTGCTGCAGCTGCTGCTGCTGGTCTTTCTACTAATCCCATGGCACTGACATCTTCAATATGCTGGGTCCTCCTGCTGCAACTACACTTCACTGCTTTCTTCTCATACACTCCCTTCATGGGGCCAAGCCTTAGCTGTTCTCCATAACACATTCATGCCTTAAAAATGGTGCTATGTTAGTGATATTTACACATAACCAAAACCATCTGCACCATAAGGTACAACCTTGACTGTCTCTGGAACACAGCTTCATTGTCCTCTCAGAAAACACTCCCCTAAGATTTCACCTCAGTGATGATGGTTTCCTCTTCAACACTGAAAATTTTTTTTAACTATAGTTAACCAGTTTTAACTGTGTCAGTAATCCCTTCTAGTCTTGCCTCTAAAGACAGAGGCACATGGACAAAGCTGTTGAGTTCTACTGCTTGCTGGTGCTGGAACATCACCCCTTCTATTACATTATCACCAGCTTTCTAACTTTCAACAACTTCACTACCTAAGCTTGGCAGTACTGGAACTTAGTAGTTTAACCTTGAACTCAGAGATCTGCATGGCTCTGTCTCCTGAATGCCAGGATAAAAGGTGTGTAACACTTTGTCTAAGGATTTCTTTACCTAAAACTTTTCCGGGACCAGGATGACTTGAACCAGAAATCTGCTGACTCTCTTCTCCTGGGATGTAAGGCATGTACATGCCTGGACCTAAGTATTTTCTTTTAGATCTTAAATTCAAAACCCAGAATCATAATGACAGTCTATCCTTTGTCAATTTGACACATACTTGTATCTCCTTATGTCCAC
>NW_021607813.1:0-11311 GCF_004785775.1 Grammomys surdaster | reverse complement strand
GTTTTAAGATTATCCCTTCTAATAGTTAGTTTTTGTGGTTTTATAATATTAGGGGTAACAATGGACCCTAAAAATTTACCGATTTCTCCCTCCTGTACCTTCTCAGGAGCTAATTGCAACCCTTTTGCTTTTAAGCATTTATCTAACTCTGCAAACGCATCTTGCAGGTTAGTTCTGTCTGGCGAACAAATCAATATATCATCCATATAATGACAGATTTTAATTTTTGAAAATTTCTTTCTAACAGGCTCAATGGCTTTGGACACATATAGCTGACACATGGTAGGGCTATTGGCCATTCCTTGGGGTAATACCTTCCATTGATATCTTATATCTAGTTCCTCATGATTTATACTGGGCAATGTAAATGCAAATCTTTGCCTATCTTTTTTATTTAGGGGAATGGAGAAAAAACAATCTTTGATATCAACTATAATAATCTCCCAATGCTTTGGAAGGGCTGAAAGCAATGGCAGTCCCTTTTGAATAGGACCCATAATTGACATTTGTTTATTAATAGCTTGGAGATCATGTAAAAGTCTCCATTTTCCTGATTTCTTTTTTATAACAAAAATTGGTGTATTCCAAGGTGAATGCGAAATTTCGAGGTGTCCTAACTCCTCCTGTTCCTTTACAAGTTCTTTTGCTGCTATCAATTTTTCAGAGGTAAGAGGCCACTGTGGAACCCATACAGGCTCCTCTGATAACCACGGAATGGGCAGAGCTTCCTCAGCGGCCTCTAGGAAAAACCCAATCCTTTTTTATCCTGTTTTTCAATGATTTCTATAGGGTCCTTCCTCCCTTGCAAACATTTCCCAAGGCCTTTTCCTGGAACACATCCCATATTCCTCATCATATGCTGGCTTTGTATTGAATAATCATTGGTTAATTTAAAATCCATTTGTTTTAGTATATCTCTTCCCCAAAGATTAATTGGAAGAGGAATAACATATGGTATCACGGTACCTCTCCTGCCTTCTTTATCTGTCCAAGTCAAGGTCTTAGAGCTGATTTTTGGAGTCGACTGATATCCTAGGCCCTGTAGCAGTTGCGAGGAATTTTGTACTGGCCATGTTAAAGGCCACCATTTGGCAGCAATAATAGATGTATCTGCTCCAGTATCCAACAATCCAGTGAATGGTTTCCCTTCTATCCTTAACTCCAATGTAGGTCTAGAATTTAGGTCAAGAGAAACAAAGGCATGCGAGGGTCCTGTAGACCCGAAGCCTTGAGCACCTCTCTCTCCACTTTTGCTAGAAAACATATTATGTAAACTTGGAAGAACGAGCAATTGAGCAATACGATCTCCCGGTGCAATGGAACAGATTCCTCGAGGGGATGAACACATAATCTTTACCTGTCCTGTATAATCTTGATCTATAACCCCTGGGTGTACAATCAATCCTTTGAGTATGGTGGAGGATCGTCCTAGTACTAATCCTACCGAATTATTAGGTAATGGACCTTTGAAGTCCGAGGGAATAGGTTGACATCCCATAGTTGGGGTTAGTACTGCTCTGGCGGTGGCACAGAGGTCCAATCCTGCGGACCCTGTTGTTGCTCTTCGGGGCTCTCCCTTCTCTGTTTGTCCATGACCCCATATATTCTCGGGCCCTGGGGACGAGGGCCCTGCAGGCCGTTTTTTGACGGTTCACTTAGAGGTCTACCTTGCTTGTCCTTCACTGACCTGCACTCACTGGACCAATGTCTACCTTTGTTACATCTGGGGCAAATGCCCAGTGGCTTCCTTATCTGAGTCTTATTCCTGCATTCTTTCTGGAGATGTCCAGGCTTACCACAATTGTAACACTTCCTAGATGATTTACGTTGGGCGGCAAGGACTGCCGCTGCCAGTCCTGAATTGGAAAGCGGCCCTCCTATCTCTCTACAAGCCTTCATCCAGGCATTAATCCCTTTTGCTTTCCATGGTGTAATTGCATTTCTACATTCCTTCGTACACTGCTCATAAACTAATTGTTCTATGAGAGGCATAGCCGTATCTGGGTCACCAAAAACTCTGCCTGCTGCTTCCATCATTCTTGCTACAAAGTCTGAAAAAGGTTCGTTTATCCCTTGTATAATCCTTGTCAAATTACCTGTTACTTGTCCTTTATTGGGCAGACTTTTCCATGCCTTAACGGCAGCTTTATTAATCTGTTCATAGACTTCAACTGGGTAATTGACCTGATTAGCCGCCCACTGACCCTGTCCTGTAAGCATATCAAAAGACCATTGCGGACGCTGTTGAGCAGCATTTAGTCTGGACTGTGAGGCACAGAGGTCTTGATATATGGATTTCCAATCCAGGTATTGTCCCATGGTTAAGCATGCCTTGACAGTATTGTACCAATCCTCGGGTGTCATGGCGCTCACAGTGAGTCTTTCTACCAACGCCTGCGTGAAGGAGGCATTGACACCATAGGTTTGGACTGATTCTGCCAAGGTCTTAAGTTGTTTTACATCTAATACACTATACTGCCTTACTTGATTAGCATCTTCCCATACAGGAAAAGCTGCTTTAATTTCTTTTCTGACCTCCTCTGGAATTAGTGTGGAGCTACCTATTTTCGGGGCTTCCTGCATCTTTTGATCTTTGGTTCCCTTTTTCTGTTTACTACGCTGTCTAGGTTCTATCATTTCTAAGAGCGGCGCCGAAGGCGTGGCGCCGGGGGCATAGGGCGGATTTAGCCCATATCCCCCTGACTTATATTTGGCTGTTTCCTTCTCTAGTTCCTGCTCATCTTCTGAATCTAACTCCAGTATTTCGTTTTTTGACCTACCTCCTATTTCTTGCTTCTGCTTTTCTTCTTCCTCAGAGGACGTCTCCTCTGAGGAGGTATCTATCTTTAGTTTTTTAAATTCATCCAGGGCTGGATATAACCCTCGAGGTTTCTCATTTACCTCCTTTCTAGGCCTTTCCCTTTTCCTTGGAGGCTTCCTTCTCTCGGAGCCTCCTCCCTTTTCTGCTTCTGATAAGCTATCCTGATGTTCAATCAGGGCCTTCTGTCCCTCTTTAAGTGTATCCTGGCATTTTTCGTCCTCTATGCATGCTCTGATCATCTTATAAATAGGCCATGCCCCTGGGCGCAATTTTCCTCCCTCCTTCTCGCTAAGCAAGTCGCCTCCGAGTTTAGCCCACGAGGTCCTAGTTAAGGAACCGGTGATCCCAAACCACGGCGCGACACGATCAACTTCCTTAAAAAAATCACAAAGCACCCTCTCTGGAACATGAAGCTTCCTCTGTTTAAGCAATGCCTGCACTGCCGCCAGAATCGGCTTCATCTGCTGATTTCCCATATCTCTTATCTACAGAGAGTGGGGGAGCGTTCACTCAATTATCTACCTGAGAATTACGGCACTCTTGGCAGAAAGGAGTCAAACACTCCTGGCCAGGAACAGAGCAATTTATGCAACAGAAAAACGAGAGAACGATAATTGCCCAGAGGAGAACAAAAGCGCCCACCCAAGCAGGATCAAACATACCTTGCAGAAAAGTGTCCGGACTTCCTTTGCTGTCAGTTCTGAATTCTCCCGATGAGCAGTCGGGGTCCCTCGTAGCGATGTTCTCTGCTGGCTTCCGCTGTCCAGGTTCGGCCGTCCCGGGTTTCGGCACCAGCTGCGTAGCGCCCGCCTCGCCGATAAGGAAGACGCCACACACGATGAATTCTTCTGACACGCAGTTTATTACAGCTCTTTTAGGTTGCAGGCGAGAGGGCCCCGAACTGCAGAAAGGCTGCTCCTTATATAGCCCCAAAAGTCCCAGCCCCTAGATCCTGATTGGTCAGTTAGTGCTCGGATCATGTCAGGTCTGATCTGGATTGGTCCCTGGCGTAAGCCTCAATTAGCATAAAAGGCGCGCGTGGCCCACGCATGCGCCCTTGGCATGCGTGGCTTGCGCATGCGCACTAGGCCTTCGGCGAGGAACCCGGAAGCAGTCGCCGTCGCTATCGCGTTACGGCGATTGCGGCTCTCAACATCTCCCCCTTTTTTATTACTTAGAAGGCAATCCAATTAGATCATGCCGATCAGCCCGCTGATTCAACAGCTTGAGCGTTTGAGGCTAATCCAACTGGGAGACCCTATGGGCCTGTACTCCCGTGCAATGGGAACCTGAGCCCTGGGAGGCACCACAGGACTATCAGCAGACTCTTAGTGCAATGGGAACCTGTGCCCTTAAGAAGTCTTGCGTGATAGTGTCTCATTGCCTGAGAATATTTATCCAGACTTGGGGGGATGCCCCTTGTTCGAGCGCGGCTAGTGCCTGGGCCATCATGCAGCGATCTCGATGCCTCTGTCGGCGTAGCCTGAGAACCATCCAGATACAGAACACGACTCCCATGCACAACATTGACCCAAAGATCCCTGTTCCAACCCACTCTTTGAAATAGGAAAATGCAGAGGAAAAGCCAGAGGAAAGCCAGCCACCAAGGTCTTTAGCAAAATTAACATCCACCCGAGTGGAATTAATACGGGTGACTGCTTGTCTCAGTCGAATCAGGGTCTTGTCAAATTCTTGACTCCAGTTGGTCTTGAGCTGTAAAGATAATTCTTTTGACAAATTAGCTGCAGCTGTAAAATTATCATATAGTACAGAGGTCACACAGAGTCCTGGCATTTTTATTTCACATCCCAATTGTGCCAATTGCCATAAAATATCAATTTGTTCTTGTAGGAGGTCTATTCTTTGATTAACGATCATAAGACCTCCTTTTAGTTGATTTTCTACAGTGACTCTGGTATCAATGGCTTCTGTTAGAGCGGCTGAGAGCTCATTAACCGCTGCCGCAGTCTGCGCGGTGCCTGATAAAGCCAGGGCGGAGGTAGTCATCGCCGCAGCAACTGCCGCTGTTGCCATAATGGCAACAATGGCGGCTGTGACGCCAAAATCTCTCTTTTGTCTAACTAAGGACAAAGTATTAGGTGCTTCGACTGGAATGGGGACAAATCTTGGCAATCTAACAACTACAGCATGACTACTTTTATTACCATTCCAGCAAAGGGTATAATTACAGCTATTACTATCATTACAATTAGAGGAATTGGAAATTATCCAAACGAATGGAGGCCAAACACAAACTGGAGTAGCGCTGACCAATTTCTTTGTCTCTTCAACTATCTCACCTGTCAGCCTATCTTGCATTATATCGTGTCGGATCTTCCCTTTAGCCACGCTTCCTCCCAACAACATAGACATGGGTGTTAGATCAGTACAACTGCCCCCAGAACCACATAATAACCATGTATCGAAGGGGTCCGTCTCATAACTTAGGGGGTCCATAGTAGTAAAATTTCCAAAACCCTCAAGAGGAGAGAGGGTGAAGTGACCATTAGGGAGCCATTGTGCCCGGTGACTTTGGCATCCTGTCCAAGGAATGAGACTCCGATCGTCTGAGCCTCCACGGCAAAAGGGAGCATACTGGGGTTGTGTCACCCAGGATGATCGTCTATCTACCCCCTCACGACTATTAGTTGGGTTCTTAGTAGTAGGCCACCAACCAAAAAGGATCGTGGCATCGGCAATCAATAGAGTCTTGTTAACCTTTTCTATTTTCTCCAATCGTGCATAGGAATAATTACCTAAGCGAATACAAGGATAATCTGAGCTGCTATTAATGGTAAAGCAGAGGCTACCATTTAAAAATGGGTTATCACTTAGGTTGGTCGCCACTGCAGATGAAACGTCTAAGGGAAGGTATGGTAGACCTAGCGACTCATTGGTGGTAAAGAATCTGGGAAAAACTTGTGTATTATACATCACCGGCAGTGGTATGGGTAGTGTCGTCACTATCCCCCACTTGACTTCTGTTTTGGCAGTCTTCAAGGTCATCATCATCAGAACAAGGAGCTGGATCTTCGTCTGTGGTCTGCACATCTTTTATTAATCTTGTCAGACGCGTGGGGACCCAGATCGGCTGTTCTTGATCCTGTGGAAAAACACAAGCAGCTCCCCTGGATCTTATTAATACTGGATCCGGGCCTTTCCACGTGTTAGAGAGAACATCCTTCCACTTAACCATGGATTTTTTCTTTTCAGACACACTATGCCTGTCTGCTGCTGACTTTCCCTGAGCATCCAATTTTAAAAAATTTATAGTGAAAAGAGTAAAGGATATGGAGGCCTTAGGTCCCTTGGGGCCTATTCCCCCTTTTTGTTTTTGTAAGTAGGCTTTTAGAATTCCATTTGCTCTTTCGACAATACCTTGTCCTTGTGGATTATAAGGTATGCCAGTGGTATGTCGGACACCCATTTGTTGACAAAAATGCTGAAAGGTTTTTGAAGTATAAGCTGGTCCATTGTCAGTTTTTATTTGGAGAGGCTTACCCCAGGCAGCCCAAGCTTCTAGGCAATGGGCAATTACATGGGATATCTTCTCTCCTGTCATGGGTGTGGCATGAATTATTCCAGAGCATGTGTCCACGGACACATGTACATATTTTTGTTTACCAAAAGAGTTATAATGGGTAATATCCATTTGCCAAATGTGAAGAGGCAACAATCCTCTGGGATTAACTCCCAGGGAAGGAATGACTCGAAAAGTAGCACAAGATGTACATTGGAGTACTATATCTCGAGCCTCCTTCCTGGTAATGTTAAATTTTAATCTCAAGGTATGAGATGGAACATGATAAAGATCATGAAACTCTGTAGCTTGTTGAATCTTATTAGAAGCCAAAAACGTATGCTTGGTGCCTTGGTCTGCCATGGCATTAGCGGATGACATGGGCCCAGGAAGTAAAGTATGGGCCCTCATGTGTTCTATATAAAATGGTTGTTTTCTGGACCTAATAATAGATTGAATACTTTGGAATATAGTGGCAACTGTACTTCTAGAATGGATAAAATCAGTCGCCTCAAGCTGACTAACTGCACGCACAACATAATGTGAGTCAGAAATTATATTTATTGGCATTAAAAATCTTTCAAGTACTGTTGCCACAACAGCACACTCAACTAGCTGCGGAGAAGTGTAATTAAATTGTATCTGAACGGGCTGATTATTAACAACATAACATCCCATGCCTGTTTTGGACCCATCTGTATAAATATCCAATGCTCCCGCTATGGGCATATTTTGAGTAATTTTTGGAAAAACAAAAGGATGGGCCTTGATAAAGGAAATCAATGGATGTTTAGGATAATGATTATCTATATCTCCTGGGAAGGAACACTTAAGAATGGCCCATGAATCTATCGTACCAAATAACACTTGTAATTGACTATATGTATATGGACAAATAATTATATTAGGATAAATTCCAAAATGAGTAAGGGCAGTTCGCAATCCTCTCAAAGCTAATTCAGCTACTAAGGTAGGGTAATAACCCAAATTTTTCCCTGGGGAACTGTGATGATGTATCCAAAGAAGAGGTCCCTCTTGCCATAATACACCTGTTGGGAACATCGGGGAAGGAAGGATACACAATTGAAATGGCTTGCCTAATTGTATTCTAGTCAGTTGTGCTGATTGTATTGCCATCTCAATTTTATCCAGAGCCAAAGAGGCCTCTGAGGTAAGGGTTCTGGGTGAGGTGATTTCTGCCTCACCTTCAAGAATCTTAAATAATGGCAACAATTCTGCAGTGGGTATTTTTAGGAAGGGCCGTATCCAATTAAGATCTCCTAACATTCTTTGAAAATCATTTAACGTTTTAAGATTATCCCTTCTAATAGTTAGTTTTTGTGGTTTTATAATATTAGGGGTAACAATGGACCCTAAAAATTTACCGATTTCTCCCTCCTGTACCTTCTCAGGAGCTAATTGCAACCCTTTTGCTTTTAAGCATTTATCTAACTCTGCAAACGCATCTTGCAGGTTAGTTCTGTCTGGCGAACAAATCAATATATCATCCATATAATGACAGATTTTAATTTTTGAAAATTTCTTTCTAACAGGCTCGATGGCTTTGGACACATATAGCTGACACATGGTAGGGCTATTGGCCATTCCTTGGGGTAATACCTTCCATTGATATCTTCTATCTAGTTCCTCATGATTTATACTGGGCAATGTAAATGCAAATCTTTTTCTATCTTTTTTATTTAGGGGAATGGAGAAAAAACAATCTTTGATATCAACTATAATAATCTCCCAATGCTTTGGAAGGGCTGAAAGCAATGGCAGTCCCTTTTGAATAGGACCCATAATTGACATCTGTTTATTAATAGCTCGGAGATCATGTAAAAGTCTCCATTTTCCTGATTTCTTTCTTATAACAAAAATTGGTGTATTCCAAGGTGAATGCGAAATTTCGAGGTGTCCTAACTCCTCCTGTTCCTTTACAAGTTCTTTTGCTGCTATCAATTTTTCAGAGGTAAGAGGCCACTGTGGAACCCATACAGGCTCCTCTGATAACCACGGAATGGGCAGAGCTTCCTCAGCGGCCTCTAGGAAAAACCCAATCCTTTTTTATCCTGGTTTTCAATGATTTCTATAGGGTCCTTCCTCCCTTGCAAACATTTCCCAAGGCCTTTTCCTGGAACACATCCCATATTCCTCATCATATGCTGGCTTTGTATTGAATAATCATTGGTTAATTTAAAATCCATTTGTTTTAGTATATCTCTTCCCCAAAGATTAATTGGAAGAGGAATAACATATGGTATCACGGTACCTCTCCTGCCTTCTTTATCTGTCCAAGTCAAGGTCTTAGAGCTGATTTTTGGAGTCGACTGATATCCTAGGCCCTGTAGCAGTTGCGAGGAATTTTGTACTGGCCATGTTAAAGGCCACCATTTGGCAGCAATAATAGATGTATCTGCTCCAGTATCCAACAATCCAGTGAATGGTTTCCCTTCTATCCTTAACTCCAATGTAGGTCTAGAATTTAGGTCAAGAGAAACAAAGGCATGCGAGGGTCCTGTAGACCCGAAGCCTTGAGCACCTCTCTCTCCACTTTTGCTAGAAAACATATTATGTAAACTTGGAAGAACGAGCAATTGAGCAATACGATCTCCCGGTGCAATGGAACAGATTCCTCGAGGGGATGAACACATAATCTTTACCTGTCCTGTATAATCTTGATCTATAACCCCTGGGTGTACAATCAATCCTTTGAGTATGGTGGAGGATCGTCCTAGTACTAATCCTACCGAATTATTAGGTAATGGACCTTTAAAGTCTGAGGGAATAGGTTGACATCCCATAGTTGGGGTTAGTACTGCTCTGGCGGTGGCACAGAGGTCCAATCCTGCGGACCCTGTTGTTGCTCTTCGGGGCTCTCCCTTCTCTGTTTGTCCATGACCCCATATATTCTCGGGCCCTGGGGACGAGGGCCCTGCAGGCCGTTTTTTGACGGTTCACTTAGAGGTCTACCTTGCTTGTCCTTCACTGACCTGCACTCACTGGACCAATGTCTACCTTTGTTACATCTGGGGCAAATGCCCAGTGGCTTCCTTATCTGAGTTTTATTCCTGCATTCTTTCTGGAGATGTCCAGGCTTACCACAATTGTAACACTTCCTAGATGATTTACGT
The DNA here is from genome assembly GCF_004785775.1 of Grammomys surdaster. Classification (NCBI taxonomy): domain Eukaryota; kingdom Metazoa; phylum Chordata; class Mammalia; order Rodentia; family Muridae; genus Grammomys; species Grammomys surdaster. Next base: position 1,836 of record NW_021607813.1, on the reverse strand, counting down.
TGGGCGGCAAGGACTGCCGCTGCCAGTCCTGAATTGGAAAGCGGCCCTCCTATCTCTCTACAAGCCTTCATCCAGGCATTAATCCCTTTTGCTTTCCATGGTGTAATTGCATTTCTACATTCCTTCGTACACTGCTCATAAACTAATTGTTCTATGAGAGGCATAGCCGTATCTGGGTCACCAAAAACTCTGCCTGCTGCTTCCATCATTCTTGCTACAAAGTCTGAAAAAGGTTCGTTTATCCCTTGTATAATCCTTGTCAAATTACCTGTTACTTGTCCTTTATTGGGCAGACTTTTCCATGCCTTAACGGCAGCTTTATTAATCTGTTCATATACTTCAACTGGGTAATTGACCTGATTAGCCGCCCACTGACCCTGTCCTGTAAGCATATCAAGAGACCATTGCGGACGCTGTTGAGCAGCATTTAGTCTGGCCTGTGAGGCACAGAGGTCTTGATATATGGATTTCCAATCCAGGTATTGTCCCATGGTTAAGCATGCCTTGACAGTATTGTACCAATCCTCGGGTGTCATGGCGCTCGCAGTGAGTCTTTCCACCAACGCCTGCGTGAAGGAGGCATTGACACCATAGGTTTGGACTGATTCTGCCAAGGTCTTAAGTTGTTTTACATCTAATACACTATACTGCCTTACTTGATTAGCATCTTCCCATACAGGAAAAGCTGCTTTAATTTCTTTTCTGACCTCCTCTGGAATTAGTGTGGAGCTACCTATTTTCGGGGCTTCCTGCATCTTTTGATCTTTGGTTCCCTTTTTCTGTTTACCACGCTGTCTAGGTTCTATCATTTCTAAGAGTGGCGCCGAAGGCGTGGCGCCGGGGGCATAGGGCGGATTTAGCCCATATCCCCATGACTTATATTTAGCTGTTTCCTTCTCTAGTTCCTGCTCATCTTCTGAATCTAACTCCAGTATTTCGTTTTTTGACCTACCTCCTATTTCTTGCTTCTGCTTTTCTTCTTCCTCAGAGGACGTCTCCTCTGAGGAGGTATCTATCTTTAGTTTTTTAAATTCATCCAGGGCTGGATATAACCCTCGAGGTTTCTCATTTACCTCCTTTCTAGGCCTTTCCCTTTTCCTTGGAGGCTTCCTTCTCTCGGAGCCTCCTCCCTTTTCTGCTTCTGATAAGCTATCCTGATGTTCAATCAGGGCCTTCTGTCCCTCTTTAAGTGTATCCTGGCATTTTTCGTCCTCTATGCATGCTCTGATCATCTTATAAATAGGCCATGCCCCTGGGCGCAATTTTCCTCCCTCCTTCTCGCTAAGCAAGTCGCCTCCGAGTTTAGCCCACGAGGTCCTAGTTAAGGAACCGGTGATCCCAAACCACGGCGCGACACGATCAACTTCCTTAAAAAAATCACAAAGCACCCTCTCTGGAACATGAAGCTTCCTCTGTTTAAGCAATGCCTGCACTGCCGCCAGAATCGGCTTCATCTGCTGATTTCCCATATCTCTTATCTACAGAGAGTGGGGGAGCGTTCACTCAATTATCTACCTGAGAATTACGGCACTCTTGGCAGAAAGGAGTCAAACACTCCTGGCCAGGAACAGAGCAATTTATGCAACAGAAAAACGAGAGAACGATAATTGCCCAGAGGAGAACAAAAGCGCCCACCCAAGCAGGATCAAACATACCTTGCAGAAAAGTGTCCGGACTTCCTTTGCTGTCAGTTCTGAATTCTCCCGATGAGCAGTCGGGGTCCCTCGTAGCGATGTTCTCTGCTGGCTTCCGCTGTCCAGGTTCGGCCGTCCCGGGTTTCGGCACCAGCTGCGTAGCGCCCGCCTCGCCGATAAGGAAGACGCCACACACGATGAA
>NW_021607812.1:0-11618 GCF_004785775.1 Grammomys surdaster | reverse complement strand
GTATTGTGGCAGCCACTCAGTGGGTGAAGGAGCGTGTTGGGAACAGATGTACCATTGAGATTCTTGTTTGTGTTTTCAGTTTATCTCACTGCTGGAAAGGAGCCTCCCCTCTGTACTTTCTGGGCTGATCCCTAGTGGGGTTTGGGGTCCCTGAATTAACCCAGCATATCACCTGAGTGTTCTCTCTCCTCTCTACAGCCTCTGTCTTCTGTCTCCCATGTTCTGTGGGCTTGGCAAGAAGGTGCCCTAATGTGGACTTACCCTCTCACATTCCTGTCTCTGCTCTGTCATCTTTTCTACACAGACAATCTAGATTGTTGGATGTTAAGTGCCAGGTTAGAACAGAGTCCTTTCTGGGGGCACATCCTCATAGAAACAGGATGAGGGGTGATGAGATTGGTGGTTCCTCGGTGGAGTTGGGGAAAATTGGGTAATGGGATAACATCTGAAATGTAAATAAAATATCGAATACAAAAAAAATTTAAGTATATCTTTGGGCTGAGTCCCTGCATCCTTGCCACAGTCCTCCTTCTATTATTTTATTATTATTACGGTTTGTAAAAGTATCTCCCCTGTCTGTCGTCCTGTTTTTGGGTTTTGCAAGCACCTCAGGAAAGTTGATCAGTATAGTTTAAACATTTCTTATTTAATTTTTAGTAATTTCATACAGAAGTATAATGTATCTGCATTACAACCACCCAGCCTCAACTTCTTCCCAGCCATCCCTTCTCCTCTCTCCTTCCTTTATCACCCTTCACACACTTTTCCCAACTTCTTTTTAGAATGTGATGCATTAAGTTTTGTAGACCATTCAGTGTTGGTGCTGAGCCTGCCAAGACCAACTTTCTTCAAAGTACAATTGCAGCAGGACCTTTAGTTCATGTGTCTCAAATTCCATTATAATACTAGCTTTGCCTTTTTTCTTTTATCCATCCCTCATCTCGTTTTCCCTTGTTTTTTCTTCTGCTTCATTATCTGCAAGGATATTATTAATCTGTAAGATATAAATATACTTTCCACATATCCCTCTTAACAGAGGCATACTATGTCTTGGACCTCCACTCTTGCTATTAGCAAACATGAGGTGGGTGGTTCTTGAGCAGGGAGCCTACCTGTCAAGAATCAAAAGAAGAGAAAGGTATCCATCCTGTGATGGGACACACCAGCCCTGCTGACAATATGCTGTTATTTGTCCGCCACTCTCCATCCAGTGACTTTCTGAATGGTCTCACCACACCCCGTGTAATGCGGATTTTAGTTTAAACTAGTCCCATGATTCATTCTTCTTCCAACCATTTCCAGGACTCTGGAGTCTGGTCAACAATGCTGGCATCTCCAAGCCCTCAGGTCCCAATAAGTGGATGAACAAACAGGACTATGCAACTGTACTGGATGTGAACCTGTTGGGAATGATTGAGGTGACTCTGAGCATGTTGCCCTTAGTGAGGAGGGCAAGGGGCCGAATGGTCAATGTCTCCAGTGTCGTGTGTCGAGTGTCCTCTATTGGTGGTGGTTACTGCATCTCCAAGTATGGTGTAGAGGCCTTCTCAGACTCTTTCAGGCATTAGTTGATTATGAGGTCCCATGGCAACCTTTCAGTGAGGTGTTTTATTTTAATTGCAACCTTTGAGAACCCCTCATGAACAGTCTTTTTCTCCTGGTTTGGAGAACTCTCTGACCTTCTCCTCTTGATAGTAAGGTGGTCACTAGCTGGGAAACCACTCTCCAACCTTTTGTCATGTGACTGAGGCCTGGGTTCACTAAAACTCCTGCTCCAGAGACCTGCCCTGTGGAATACCCAGGGGCATTACTGGCCTTGGCCAAGAGCATAGTTCCCACCTTCTTTGATTCTCTGGATGGGGATGCCCTGGGGGTGTGAGCATCACACTCAGCCCACCTCCTACTATTTAGCAAGTTCTTGTTTCAAGTCCACAATTCCCATATTTTGGCACAAAAAGATATTTTTGACCCTAATAAACAAACAAAAAGACCAACAGCAGCAGCAGCAACAAAAATCCTAATATTGAGAGAGTGAAAGAGGAGAAAAGAGACAGAAAGTCGATGAGAAAGACTGAGAGATTATTAGCAGTAGTGACAGTGTTGTTGTCAGATTTCTGGAGGGCTTTGCAGCAGGGGTTTGTGGTAAGGGTTAAACACTAGAAAAGAACAGGACATCCTGGGTTACAATGTTAACAGCCTGTCCCCACTGTGATCGCTTGCAGAGTGCTGTTAGCTTTGTGTCTTTCTGGAGCCAAGGCTAAATCAGCCCTGGCAGCTGGGTATATTGTCACAGGGTGACATTTGGAGAGTCTGAGGGTTCTACTCAAGTTTGTATACCATAGTGATGACAGGTTAATCTGTATCCTTTACCTTATAGATCATTATAGAGTATACAGCATACCTCTGCATTACACTACTGTAGCAAACGGAGTGAGATTTCCTGCTAGCTGCAAGGCAAAATGGTCTCTAAAAGCAGGTACCATGATTGCCTACACAAGTAGTCCCTGAAGACACTTGAGTAAGCCAAAAAGGAAGTGCCTTGAGATTTCTTAGGCAGTAGTTGGTGAAGGTGGGTCCAGGACTGAGAGAGAACTGACTTAGACAAGTCTAGTGAGCCCTTTGTACAGTATATGGATGACTACCTGTGTCACAGAACTGAGTATTTTGATTTAGACCAGTGAGCTTTGTCTGTGTGACACTAGAGTGACATACAAAAGTACAGAGACAAAGCTCTTGCCACAGGTGACAAACCCATCTGCTGGACATCCAGACCCAAAAACTTCTGAACTTTTTTTTCCAGTGGATCGTTGTGTTGGAATTGTATCACTTTCTGCAAAAGACCTCTGATGTCTTAGATGACCTTTGACTGCTGCCTTACAGGAGGGAGCTCTCCTATTTTGGAGTGAAGGTGGCTATCATAGAGCCTAGTGGTTTCAAGACCAAAATCTCTGATGTCAAGAGGCTGTCACATAACTTAGAGAAGTTGTGGGACCAGGCCACCTCAGAGGTCAAGGAGATCTATTGCGAGAAATATCTGGACTCCTGTAAGTGACCTGTAGGAATCACAGGAAAGCTTCATCCTACACCCTGAGTCTTCTGTGCCGTTTTGCTACTGGTACAAAGTCTGGCCCAGGCAATTCTTCTTCATTAGTTTCTTTCCTTGGGAGCCTATGGCATTCTGGTCACATAAAGAAGTTCTGTTTTATAGAACTGCTTTATAGAAAACTTTGTTTTCTCTTAACTTGTCATTATTTTGATGGTGAAGATGAAACCAGGTATGGAGGTATCAGATCACCACTTTCTATGAGCTTGGGCTTGGTCTCAATGTTAAGAGAGAACCTCTGGCTATTCTGCCAGATTGTTCTCTGACACAGCTCTTCCTTGAATGTGTTGGCTTGAAGTTGTTGTGGCCCTTTCTGAGGAACTGGGGCAAGCTAGACTTAGGCATGGGTCTGAGTGTGGAAGACATGGATTTTAGAGAAGCCCTCTTTGGTTGGTTACACAACAGGTGTGGTTGGATGTGGAGTTGACTGGAATAATATCTCATTAAACACAGACATGAAAACAGTAAAGTCATTGGCGGACATATATTCAGAGGACCTGTCTGTGGTGACTGACTGTATGGAGCATGCTCTGACTGCCTGTCACCCTTGCACCCGATATTCCGCAGTTTGGGAGGCCATGCTCTTATATGTCCCCTTGAGCTATCTGCCCACATTTCATTTTGATGCCAATTATTATTGGAATATTCCAAAGTCTGCCCAAGCCCTCTGAATCTTCATGTGTGTGGGGATTGGGGGGAAGTAGGGTGGGTGGAGGGAGATATGGACTCTGGGGCACATTGTTCACTATACTCACTAAATTTATCCTCCTTCCATACAAGTGAAAACCAGTAAATTTCAGAGGAAAGAGCCAATGAATTCTGCCAAAGATAGTGATATAAAAAGGCTGGCAATAGCCAAAGAAGTTGGGCAGCTTCCTATGGCTTGCTTCATCATAGCCTAGTCTGAGAATTCATGGAACTGCAGAGGTTGTAAACACCTAGGATATGCTTTTTGTATGGCTCCCTTCCTCCTAATGTGCATAGCCTGGCTACTCATAACATCATGGAAGATAGAAATAATCCACTTCACAATCACCTTTCTCCATGGTATCTGGTGTGATGGCTACCACCACACTTCATGCCTTAATACTGTATCAGTAGGCTGTCGTTAGGAGGTGGTTTTGCTGGTGTGATACAATCTGGCTAAGATAGAAAACACAACAACAACAACAAGAAGAACAACAAAACCAAAATTGTATTTGTCTTAAAACCATGGCTTTCCTTGGATTGTTTTCTTTTCAGGATAAAAGTTGAAAAGATTACTTGTGTCCTGTGAGTTGAACTGGTTCAGCTTCATGTAGCAGTGGGAGATAGAGATAGAGATAGGGGAGAGGGGACTGCCCCACGAAGGGCTAGCAATATGAGCTGACTATTAACCTCTCACCTGCTCAGCTCTTTCCACCTCAGAGGACAGTGGCCATTGCTGCTCTCCCAGGATTTTCAAGTATCCTGGCTCACAGGATAAAGCAGAAGAATGGCCATCCAAGAGATGCCCTGGGAGATACTGGCTGGATCCAGATCCTGTTTTGTAGCCTCACTAGCTGCCCATCTCAATTTTCTGTGTACCACTCCTCATGCCTTCTGACCTCTACTCTCCTCCTACAGTCCCTTGGTGGATGATGTCAGTACCATGTCTGGATCCTGGTCTTTTGTTTTCTGCTCAGTATTTGCAGTGCTGGGTCAGAGAGGCTCTTGGACTTGTCTTCTGAAGACTTTGCTCTGTATGTCTGTAGGATTGTGGTGATTCTCTGAAGTAAGGGATAATCACGGAAAACATTTCCAGGAAGTGGCAGAGTCCTGGGTTCAACCCCAAAGTGTCATTGTCAGCAACCTCTCCAGATGTTCTAATGTCTTCCCTAAGAATGAAAATGGAGACTATGTTATCATCGGCAAATCTAGTTAAAGTGTTATAGGATCTTTGAACTGGTTTCTAGTTAATGTGTGACTCAACCCTTAGAACACAGTCTAATCCCTGTGGCTGGAATACAGAGATGCCGTTAGTACTCACCTTAAATCCTAAACAATTAAGGTAAATGTAATTTGTAGAAGGAAGTATCCATATTTGAAAGTAATGTCCAAATTAGCGGCAGACAAAATGACAAATCAGAGAGATTTCACAGAATAGGATATGGCCAACTGCCATGAGAGGAGAGAGGAAAAGGAAACTAATTAATGGAGAAACAGACAGTACAGAAGAAGAGAGTACAGAACAGGAAGACATTAGAGTTCAAGGAAAGAGTTCAGTAGAGTTGAGAGGGTGAGTGGAGCAGCACAGAGAGGAAGGAGGAGCCAGTTTTACTGGGACAGTTGTACACGGACAGGTTTCAGAGAGAGACAGAGACAGAGAAACAGAGAGAACAGAGTGAGCTGGAGAATGAGGAGTCAGAAGATTAGAGACAGATTGACAGAGATAGTTTGAGGCCAAATAGAGCAATTCAGAAGAAGCCTAGTAAGACCAGATTGAATCAATCATCTTAGAGAGGGGTTTGAGCCAGAACAGCTGAGTTGAACCAACCAGCCAGAGTTCAGTGATTATCAGAGGGTGAAAACATTCTAGGCCTTGATTAGATTGTATGGATGCTAGCACCTTCCGGGACTAGACTTAGGTTAGCAGACAGAGGCAGTAAACCTCAGAGACAACAATTTTAAGGGGCGAATCAAAAGTACTTTTACACAGGAGAAAACAGATATTGAGACCCTGTGTTAAAGGGCCATTCATTTCTTTCTTTTTAAAATTTTACGTGTTTTGGTTTTGAGACAGAATCTGGGTACATGAGTTTGGCTGAGCTTGACTTTCTTATCTGCCTGCCCCAGCCTGTGAGTGTCTGGCATTACTGATATATAGCACCATACCCAACTTAGCTTGTTGTTTGTAAGATTTTTCTTAGCGTTGGGTTTTTTGAGACAGGTTTTTTCTGTGCTGCCCTGGCTCCCCTGGAAGTCACTATGTAGGTTAGGCAGACCTCAAACTCTCAGAGAGCTGCCTGCCTCTGCCTCCTGAGTGCTGGGGTTAAAGGTGTGTGCCCCCACCACCTGTGCTACTACTGCCTAGCTATTTGTTCATATTCTTCTGTTTGAGGCCTTGTCTCTCGTTAGATCAGTGCTCACGAGTAGGCTGTTCTCCTTGACTAGTGAGCTCCCAAATTCTGCTCATCCCCACGTTACCTGACTAAGAAGAGCAGCAACAACGGTGTTCTTAGCTTCTCTAATCTGGAGACTGATGTCAGGTTGTTATTCTTGGGCTGCCAATAGTTTACTCACTCAGCCATCTTCCTAGCCTCTTCTTCCTTTCCTTCCTCTTCCTCCTCTTCTTCTTCCTCTTCTTCTTCCCCCTCCTCCTCTTCTTCTTCCCCCTCCTCCTCCCTCTCCTCCTCCTCCTCCTCCTCCTCCTCCTCCTCCTCCTCCGCTGCTACAAGAAGCTACAATATTTATTCTGATTGTTGTTGTGGCCCTCTGTGAGATGTGCACCTTATTATGTTGCAACCTCTAGTCCAATGGTTCACAACTTGTAGGTGTTGATCCCACCTGGCGATACAATGACCCTTTCCCAGAGGTAGCCTAATACCACTGGAAAACACAGATAATTATATCATGATTCATAATTACGTCTATGTACATAATTATGAAAGTAACAAAATTACAGTTATGAAGTAGCAGTAAAAAGTAATTTTATCGTTGGGGTTCAGAAGAGCATGAGGAACCGTGTTATAGGACCACTCTGTTAAACAGGTTGAGAACCAGTAGTCTAGACCTTCAGGTATTAGATCACAAGTGTCCCTTCACCTCTGGCACCTTAGTGAAGACTGAGTAGGGGCTACATATGGTTTAGACTGGAAACAGGCATGGCAGTGGGCCTGTTTCCAACCTTGTAGCACTAGGGACCATCCTCCTTCCCCTTTTTGCACGAAGAAGCAAGGGTTAGTTGGTTGGGGAAGACTGCCTTTAAGAAGAAAGTGCTCGCCCCTGCACTGAACCAGACACCTGGGTTTAGTAGATGGCTCAGTTCCCATTGATCTAAGTACATCAGAGCAGCCCAGAGATCAGGATACTTGCAGTATTGGAAATTCATAGGACCTAGCCTGGAATGTTACAAGCACACCCTACCCAGGACAGAGAAGAGGAGCAGGTGCACACTGTTATTTGGCTTGTGTGAGAATCTCAGTAGGGGTGGATCAACTGAGGAACCTTCATGAATCAGGGAGGTGTCTCTGAGACTTTCTTTTCACCCTGTGGCTCCTGCAACATAGTCACATTCACTTTCCTATTCTCTCTGACTTATCCAGAAACTCTAGATCCTGCTGTGTCCTAGAAGACCTTGACACCAACAAGAGTGCCGATTACTGTCACGATCAGTAAGGAATGGACAGTAGGTGTGAGAAGCAGGAAATGATACTGAATGGATGGGGTTGGTGAATTCACAGGTAAAGGAACAAGAGGTCACCAGGGAAATGAAATCTGCCATTTGTTCAGCCCAGGAGCTCTTCAGGCTTCTGTTAGCTAGATATGGGCAAGGATGAGAATATTTAGGTCCTATTGGCTGTGAGGCATTTTCGTTCCTCTTCTCTATTACTGTAATAAGAGAATGAAAGAGAGTCCAGGCAACTACTGAAGAAGCAGGAGCCTGAATAAGAGCAGAGGAAGAAGAGCAGCAGGAGACTGGTGACATGCTGGAGCAGGGTGTGGTGGTGAAGCAGCATCAGGAGGAGGATCAAGGCCAGAAAAGAAGGATGAAGAGCAGAAGCAAGAGGTAGAGAGGTACAGAAAGAAGGAGAAGAGGAGTAGCAGGAATAGGAGGAAAATCGAAGAAGGTGCATCAGCAGGAAGAGGAGCAGTAGGATGAAGAACAGCAGGAGGAAGAACTGGAAGAGGAGTAGAAGGAAGAACAGGAGGAGGAGAAAGAGGAGAAGGAGGAGGAACAGCAGGAGGAGGAGCAGCAGGAGAAAAAGGAACAGGAAGAGGATTATCAAGAGGAGGAACAGGAGGAATTAGGGGAGAGGGAGGAAAAGAAAGAGGAGAAACACAAGGGTGAGCAGCAGCAGGAAGAGCAGGAGCAAGAGTAGTAGCAGGAGGAGGAGGAGCAGAAGGGGGAGGAGCAACAGGAGGAGCAGCAGGACGCAGAGGCAGAACAAGAGGAACAGCAGCAGGAAGCAGAGGGACAGGAGGTAGAGAAGGACCTGGGCAAGGCCCCACATGTGGATTGAAAACTCCAGCTCTGGGTGGAATCAGCTCCTCCCTGATACCTAGGTCAGCCTTGAAGGCAAAGCTCGGCTATGCACACCAGTCTTCTCCATCCTTCTCACTGGGATATCCATATGGCTGAGTCTCTGGTTTCCATAGAGAACTTGCATAGTGTCCATTTCTACATTGCGTATCTTTTGACCATGTGATAAGAAACTAAAAGTTGTCCATAGCTATGGAACCTGGCTTATTCTTTCCTCTTTCTCCTTACTTCTCCTGCTTCTTCATCCACCCCCACCCCCAACTATTGTATGAATTGGCATCCTGTAATCACCATGAAGTGCTCCATGGACAGTCATGTGAACTGACAGTATGGCTCCTCTTTAGATTTCCTGAAGGATAGTGTCTGTCCAGAATGTATGCCAAAATAATGCTTCTCCAGTGGGTAGGGCTAAGGCCAACGAGTCTGAATGAGTTCCAAGGCACCTTCCTATCTTTACAGTCCTTATGCAATGGAGTCTGCTACATTCAGATCCTCAGTGTCTGAGGGTCTATGGTCTCAGCATGGGCATAAGGAGAGAAGCAGGCTACTCCTGCTTTGGTGTTTTCCATCAACCTGGCCTAGATAGAGGAGAATCAACAACCCCAAGGTGCTATGAGTTTTAAGAAGATGGTCAGGAAGGTCAAGGTGGGCACAGACTGCAATGTATTGGGGAGAATTTACTGATGAAAATGTAATCTTGGGTAGCAATAAAGCCAGCTGGATTCCTGTGATCTGGATGAGGAAGAGTATTGTATACAAAAGTGATGTTATCAGCTTGTCCAATCCATGGTGTCAGAGTTTAGTGGTGTTGGCTCATAAGGCCACTACCCCCCGTGGAACGACAGGCATTTCATGGTTGCTGAGGGAGTGGGGGGCAAATTCCTCAACAGAGTCGTTACTGATATGTTGCTCTTGGTCAAGTAAATAACTCCATACCTGTGGGCCCATGAAGGGATGGCTTGGTATCTGGTGTGGCACAGGCCTCAAACTCCAACACCAATGGTGCAATGGTAGGTGTTCAGCCTCGTCCCCAGACCCCAGGATCCTGACTTGCCATGGACCTGCGCCTTGCAGGCACTTAGGGCAAGGCAGCCCCTCCCAAAGATTTGTCACCTAACACAGGTAGACATTGTGACTACAGGCTTCAGCCTCAAAGTATTTCCATATCAATGAGATACCTAAAAGCCAGAGGGCATAGCTAAGTCCCTGTTCTTTTCCCAGACCCTCCCTTTCTTCCCTCGCTATTAATGTTAGGTCTCCCCTGACTTAAGTGGGGGTGAATATCCACATTCAACTATCATTCGCTATGAAAATACAGCCATTTTGGAATCATGGACTTTGTCGTTTCATTGGGGCCTGCCATCTTGGAAAGCTTCTCTGTGTTTTCTGCTGTGGGGCTGGGCCGGGGTCTGCATCTTCAAACAAGCAGCCTTTATCCCATTGAATATAATAAGCAAATGCTTTGCAAGGGGGTCGTTTAGGGCTTCTCTCTCTCTCCCTTGTCTTTTTCAGTGCAGGTGCTGGTCCTGTGCCCATGTGCCTCTAGCCTCTGTTCTGCTGTGGCACTCAGCAATGACTAGGAGCCCCAGAAAGGTGGCCAGTGGGTCCCTGGCCAACTCCAGGCCCGAGGATCCTCACTCGAAAGCCCTGCTCACGTCACAGAACTTCTGACTGAGTGGGAACTCACAAAGCCGGGCAGGTCCCTGGCCAAATCTAACAGCACAGTGCCTGCCCGGTGCCTTGTGCAGAACTTTCTCAATAGAACTTCTGGGGTGCACTCCTGCTGCCCAGAGTCGTGGTCCCAGCCGACTGGGTCAGCAGACCTGTTGGAATCACAACCGCCAAACAAGATTCAAGAACCCCTGTGTGAGCACTGACACGAGCCGAGCTAATCATTCCTTGCACACACCCATGTTGATACAGGCAGTCCTAAGTAATGCAGTAGGACAGAAGTACATACCGTACAAGAAAATATGCCATGGACTTGTTCAGAAGACAAGAAGTTAGGTGGAGGGCGCAGGGGATAAGAGGGAAGAGGATATGTGTGTGTGAGTGTGTGTGCACATGTGCTTGTATGTCCATATGTGTGTTATGTGTACACACACACACACACGTATACAATTGTACACACAAAAATAAATTTGAGATAAGAAAAGAGGTGACCTCTTAAGAGCAGAAATTCACCTTGTTGACATTAAACTGGTATTAAAGGCTCAAATACACCCTGAAAACATGCGACAAAAGAGGCAGAGGAAGCCCTGCATGAGTGTAGTCCTGGGTGTATATGTACTGTTGGCCAGGCACCACAAACTGGCAAAGCTTTTCTCTATATAGTTCATGCTAAGAATTGGCAAAGCCTTCTTCCACTGACACAAGCTCAGGGTTTGGTGGATGATTGACCAGAGTGTAAATACTAGCAACTCCAGCTTCCCCCTTCTGGAAGGTTCCAGCCTGAGACAGCTGCCTTCAGACAGGACTAGCTGGCCCCACCCCCTTGCCGTTCATGATAAACGAGCTGAGGTTGTAGGGGAGGTAGCTGAGGATCCTCAGTGCTGACACAAACCATCGGCACCATCTTTTCTGTACATGTGTCTGTGTGTCTGTCTTTTCTCCATTCCCTCACCTGCACTAGTCAGGGTTTCAGAAACAAGCCAGCTGAATTGTAACAAGGCCAGTAATTCAGAAGGTCATGATGAACCTGTGTGACAAGTGAGATCCTGCCTCAAACTAACTTGGTTATTAACTTAAAGCATAACAAAGACTTCAGATCATGAACAGCTGGTGACAGGACTTGGTTATCTAGTAGATGACCCAAATTTTTTTGCCAATGCCAAGGTTAGGTAGTTCACAACTACCTGAAACTCCAGTTCCAGGGGATGCAATGATCCAGCCCCTATGGGTACTCTACACACCTAGATAACAGTTACATATGTATACAGATGAATAAGAACAAATGTTTAAAAATCTTGAGTAAAATGCATAAACCCAAGACAGGGAAGATCATTTTGTACTTCATCAACAATGGTAATGATTGTTTAAGCACTGCAGTTTCCTGTGGTCCCATATCCATGATGTTTATGGTGTGGAAAGAAAAGCCAGACAACTACAAACATCACATGTGTGCTGAGCCCAGGTTTCTTCCTTGTCCTGAGACTCTAGCCCTCACACTGTACTTCTATTGACCCAACTACACAAAGGGATCTAGGCTTCAAAGGGCTTTCTCAGGCTTTGGAGAAGTCCAGTAGACAAAGGCATCCACAAGGGAGGTGGGCAGGTAGCTCAAGGGGAGGTAGA
>NW_021607811.1:0-8477 GCF_004785775.1 Grammomys surdaster | reverse complement strand
GAATTTCTGAAGACTATGGGACTTTTAAAGTTAGATCTTGGGGATGAAAAAGAAAGTAAGGGTCAAGGCTTAATAGTGATGGGCTTGTGTGTCAAGTTGACAAGGGGTCAATTGTACTGGATGGCTTTGTGTCAACTTGACACAAGCTGGAGTTATCACAGAGAAAGGAGTTTCAGTTGAGAAAACGCCTTTATGAGATCCAGTTGTAAGGCATTTTTCTCAATTAGTGATCAATGAGGGAATGCCCCTCATCGGTGGTACCAACCCTGGGCTGGTAATCTTGAGTTCTGTAAGAAAGCAGGCTGAGCAAGCCAGGAGAAGCAAGCCAGTAAGTCACATCCCTCCATGGCCTCTGCATCAGCTCCTGCTTCCTGATCTCCTTGAGTTCCACTCCTGGCTTCCTCTAGAGATGAGCAGTGATGTGACAGTGTAAGCTGAATAAACCCTTTCCTCCCCAATTTGCTTCTTGGTCATGATGCTGTGGAGGAATAGAAACCCTGACTGAGACAGTGTTCTACCATGAAATCAATACTTTCACTTGATGACCTGATCATATAACTCAAGCATTGGGCACTGACCTGCTGTTTCCTACATCCTACACCCACCTCTGACCAACTCTGCCCACATGACCTCTTGACTTCAGAGCTGTGCACTAAGCCTAGGTGGTCAACTATGGCGCTGACAGATGGTTTGCACCAGTTTCTTATGTAGAATCCTCTGTCCATTGTTGAGAACATCCTTCTTAAAGGCTACCTGTAGGGGGACACATCTCTGCAGTGTCGTAGCAAACAAGGCCACGGGTCAGAACACCTCCAAAGAAGAGGCCAATCAGACTTGAAGAACCAGGCTGGGCACACAAGACTCTATGACATGTCTCAGAACCCAAGGCTCCTTTTCTTGTGTGTTTGGCACTTATTGTATCCAGGCCCTCACGTGTGTTGGGCAAATGTTCTGCCACTGTTCTACATTCACGTCCTGAGATCTAGACCTTGTGGCTAGTAATGTCCCATCTTCTAGGTCATCTCAGATGTGACCACCTGGCTGTGACCTTAGCAGAGACTGGAAACTGCCATTGGGCTTCTTAGCCTCCTACAATGTATAAATAAAGTCAGGGGTCTTGAGGTAGACAGTGAAGTCCAAGACCACACAGTGCCTTTCTCCCTTCGATTTCTTGACTAAAATGCTGCATTAGACCCTGATCACTCTTCCTTACCCTCAAGGCCTCATCCATTAGAGGAAGCAGAAGAGACTTGAGTCTCTGTGTCTTCTGCCCTGTGTAAACATAGGCCAAGTCAGCTCTCAGGTCCTACCCCACTTCCTGGTCTTTCTGTGCACACTATGCACTGAGAAAGAGCAATGTGTCCTCAGACCCTGCAGTGCCTGTCACCAGGAAACTGCTAAAGCTGCTACTTGCATGCACAGCTCCCTGTGTGTCCTGTGACTTCAGCGCCATTGTGTGTTTCTACAGGTGCTGTGTTCTCTTTTACCCTTCATTCCCACCTCTCTCTGTGTGTACAAGCCATATGGCATGCTCACTGAAGTCACACACTGCATGTTGTCATGCATGTGGTAGCATGGGGCCTGGAAGTAGCCAGAATTCTAGAACTTGGATCAGTGTATCAGGTCAACCAGAAGAAGGAAGGGGCTGTGAATATGGCCACAGTTCATTTCCAGTCAGCTATGTAGTAGGCACATCACTGCTCATAGATCTTTCTGGAAGCATCTTACATCAACCACCCACAGCCAGGTAAGATCAGGATGGAGGCCTCTTACTGCAACCTGGCATCTGATCACCAATAAAGGAGACAAGGCTGGCTTTGTCCTCTGCCCTGAGTTGAGCTCTTGTGTTTTCTCTCAGTCTGGGTGCTGGGAGAGACCAGAGTCCTCTAGAAAGGTTTGCTTCCTAGTTTCTCTCCTCTTCTTCCTCCATTACTCGCCTGATGCTGATTCCTGGAGGGCATCAAATATAGAGCTGAATCCACAGGAAGTATGTAAACAGGTCATTTAAAGACGACACTGTGAGCATAGGGCATAAGTGTCCAGTGAACCCCCTGCTCCAAGGGACATGATCATGAGCCACTCATCTGAAAGACCACAAGCAGAGCTTTAAGGAGCTAAAGGACATTACCTCAGACGAGAGTAAGACTTTCCAGCACCATCAGAAAGAAGGAAAAAGAGGACTGCAGAGATGATTCATCAGTGAAGGACACTGGCTCTTCTTCGAGTGGACCCAGACTTGACTCCCAGCATCCACAAAATGATTTACAACTAACTGCAGCTCAAGTCCCTGGCAATCTTTTACTCTATTCTTATCTCTGTGCACACTGCACACTTGCAGGCAAATATCCATGGATATACAATAACTATAAAGGGGAGTGGTAGGACCAAGAGGAGTGTGTGGTGAAAAGATGCGACTATTTATGTAGGCACAAGGAGGGGCTCTGTGAAGTATACTTTCTGCAGCATGGTGAGTGTTTGGTCCTATACATTCTACAAACCAGTGTGTGACCAGTGCTGAGCTGTGGGAGGAGCATCCTTAGTGTTCCTATTTAAATAGAGACCATGGGGGAACATTTTCTTTCTCACAAAAGCAGAATCAATATCAGTGTCTGCACACAACTGTGCTTCAAGGTAGGCCATATAGGTCAGGGTCTTGGGATTCTGTAGGCTGGCCTCAGATTATATGGAGTCTAAAATGAGTCCTGTGAAGTGTCACATGCCTCTAGAACTGTCCTCGCCTCCCCACCAGACACACACATTTTCAAGACTCCAAAATACGTGAGCTTTCCTAGTGAGTAGCATCTACTACATTTGTCACACATGGTCGCAGAGAGGACTCTTCTTAGTCTAGAAAAGTATTGCCAGACAGAATAGTGGGATCTTGCCCATCTTCCTGAAGTCTGACCTGTCCCTTCTTGATTCAGCAGATTTCTTCCACATCCTTTGACTTCAGCAAGACTGAGGGTGAAGACAGCAGCTTTTCTAGTTGTGAGATCAGACTTAACCACCATTTGCAGTTCATCACGGTCTTGGGGACCTATGTCAACATTGTCACTAGAACAAAAATTGTGCTGATGTCCAGCACAAGCCACTCATACTTTCCTCATTGTAACCCTTGAGTGTGACTTCAGTTTGCAGTGTGTGACAAATCCAGCAGTCAATGGTATGTCTTTTTGTGTGATATAGTGTTGAGCCCAAAATATTGGCACAACTACCTCTCCTCCTACATTATATGGATGCTGCCCTGTCTCCTCCTTTTCATTCCCTCCTCTATCCTCCCTTCAACACTCCCTGATGATTACCCACCCCTCCTTCTTCTGAGAAATGGTCTCATTAAGTAGTCCAGGCTATATAGCACAAGTGGGCCTTGAACTTGCCATCTTCTTGCCTCGTCCTTCCTGTTTTGCTGAAGACCACTGCTCCTGGAGTAATAAATTCTATTCTCAACACATTAAAGTTGTTCATAGGTTGGCCTGAGGCAGACAGAGGGGCAAGAATGATTTTAGACTGTTTTCTTGGGACACAATTGAGAAAAGGGAGGGTGTTGGACCCAGAATCTGAGTTGCAGACACAGAACTTGTTTATTAGACATCAGTCAGTCCACACTGGTGAGAAGGATGGAGCCACTACCCATGCTAGCGAGCCACTGCACAGAGCTGGTAGGGCTCTGGAGTAACTGGCAATGTGTAGATGCCACGGTCACTTGGCTGGGGCTGTCCTGTAGGCACCGAGAAACTAAAGCGCTGCAGGAGGCAGGTGAAGAAGAGGAAGAGCTCCATGCGGGCCAGGGGCTCCCCCAGGCATGCTCGGCGGCCTGTGGGTGAGAGAGGGGCTCAGTCAGTCTGGGACCTGATAAGGGCTCCACCCTCCAAGGCACCCTGGGGACAGACAGACAGGCCCCCCAGAGGCACCTGCTGAGAATGGCATGAAGGCCTCATGCTTCACAAAGTTGCCCTGGGCATCCAGGAAGTGTTCGGGATGGAAGCGGAGGGGCTTCTCCCAGACAGTCTCATCCTTCAGCACGGAGGACAGGTTGGGGATGAGGGTCGTCCCCTGGCAACAGGCATGTGGTGTGAATATGGAGTAGGGTAAGGCTTCCTAAGCCCTGGTCACCAAGTTCACACACAGTCTCTACCTCACACATGGGATCCTTTCATTCAACCTCAACTCCAGAACCTCCCAGCAGCTTCTCTGCTACCATGCACGGCCCTGTGACAAAGTTCCTGTCTGCAGTGCTTCCTAAAACCCTGAAGCTAATTTCACTAGACGTCCTCTTCTCCAGGGAATCTTGGGCAATAGCTGCAGTGTACTCACACCCAGCTCGATCCTGTTCCTATGTGGAATTCCAGGGTGTGTTGGTCTTGGTCTTTATCACCCTTGTTTGCCTAGTGGCAATTCTGGGACCAGGGTGCATATACCTACCTTGGGGATGAGGAAACCTTGGAATTTAATATCACGGGATGTCATATGTACTACATTCGTTGGGACGATGTCTGCAAAGCGCTGCACCTCATGGATGACTGCATTGGTGTAAGGCATGCGGGCCTGGTCTGCCATCTCTGGATGACGCACTTGTCCTATGACCTCATCGATCTCCTGGTGGACACGGCCTGGATAGATAGGATTTCTTCCGTGAAAAAGCAGTCCATCCTTGAACTTGTACCACTGGCTTAATAAGACAGATAAGGCTGCCATCAGACTTGTGGGAGCCTAGGTCTAGCTAATGCTGGAGCCACTAGCTTCTCAAATGGCTCTTGTCCTCCCTCCCAGCTCCAACCAGGCTCACGCTGCACATCCGGATGCAGGATCATGAGCAGCAGGGCCCAGGACAGTGTGGTTGAGGTGGTCACCATCCCCGCCATGAACAGGTCAAACACCACTATGCGCAGGTTCCTATCATTAAAGCTGCTCTCAGGATTCTCCTTGGCCTGGTCCAGGCAGAAAGAGTGGGCTCAGTAGGGAGGGAAAGTCCCACGTGGCCTCCCTTTGTCCCCTGGGCAGCCAAGGTACTGAGTTACGTGGTGATGCACAAGACCACATCCTCCTGGCCCCACAGCTCCCAGGTCCTCAGCCCACAGCCCCTGGCCACATCTCTTGGGGCTTCCAATCACCTTCTCCATCTCTGCTAGAAAGGCATCAGTCAGGTCTCGGGGTGGCTGGGCAGGATCCCAGGTTTTCCTGTGGTCAATTAACATCTTATCCACTAAGGCTATGAATGAATTCAGCTTGGGGAAGGCTTTGCCAGGAAGCCCAGGGATTTGAAGGAACATTGGAATTGCGTTCAATACCTGGGAAAGAAACAAAACAGGTACCGTTGCTTTTATTTCTTATTAAGAATTCATTCTTTTATTTGCGTGTCGGTATGTGTGCACAGGCATGTGCAAACATGTGCATGCACTTGCATTACACTATCACATGTGTATAGTGCTCATGTTTGGCAGTCAGAGAACAACTTATTCAGTAAGTTCTATCCTTTATTGGGACTCAGGGTTCCAGCTCAGGTCTCCAGGCTTGCTTGGTAAGCTTCTTTACCCTCTGACCATCTATCTCTTTTGCCCCTGGGTGCTGTTTCTGCTCAGTGTTCACCTGGACCGGTCCCAGTTCTCAACCTCTTCCACAATGGACTCAGGATCTGTTTGTCCCCCATCCATCCCCAGCTTCTTCCTCAGTTCTAGCCTGCCTGCTCTCTTGTAGCTAAGGGTGAAGAAAACAAATATTCTACCCTTTAAATATAACAGGCTTGTGTGGTTTCCCCGGAGACAGAGGGCAGAGGCTCATCCCCTTTCTAGAGCCTTGGTCCGTTCCTCCCCTCCACTTATCTGAGGTTTGTCAATGTCCAAGCCTTTCTCCCTTCACTCGACTATCACACCACGCCCTGACCCAACCACCCTGAATTCATACTTCCTCTCATAGGATTTATAGCATAGAAGCGGCATGCCCACTGCTCTGAGCCACATACCTCTCCAAGGAAGCCAGTGTCCTCTCCAAAGCTTTCTTTCAAAGTTTTGAGCATCCTGTTGAAGAATGGGTCTGCATACTCAAATCGACGAGCATAAATAAGGGAGGCAATGACGTTGCTCACAGCTTTATTCAGGTGGGGGCTGGGATCCAAGGGATGTTCTAGGAACAGAGATACAAGCAAGTCGTGATATTGCTCATCGGTCCCTGGCCACTCCCTCCATCTCAAACATCACCCACCGGCCTCCTTGCTGAAGACGTCACAGAGGTGACCAGCCTCCTCCGTCACCCACTGCTCCAGCGATTTTTTGCCCAGGCCGAAGTCACGCAGGGTGGACACAGAGAATCGCCGCTGCTCTCGCCACTCGGGTCCATAAGGTGCAAGGATCACACCTGCAGGTACATCTGTGTGTAACCTAGGGCTGCTAGCTATGTTGTCTCCTCTGTTCCCAACATTCTCCTGTGGTCAGCATTAGCAGTCATTGACCAACACTTTTCTAACACGCATTGGCACCTTCCATTCTACAGACTCCACCCTCCTTCCCAGTGTCTTCCCCTTGTATTGTCTGACCACATCATCTCCATTAGGCCTGTCCATCTTCTGCTCACCCCTCTCAAGCCCCACTCTCCCTGCCTTGTCCACACTATAGAGCTTTGCCTTTTGATTTGTGCCCATAGCCCAGGTGATTATAGATGGGCAGTACGGGGCGGTCAGAAGTGTCCTCTCCATAGGTCACCAGCAGTTCCCGCACCGCCTTCAGTCCGTTGATCACAACCACGGGCTTCCAGGCCATCTGCAGGCTGAACACGTCACCATAGCGGTTTTGAAGCTGAAACAGCGGGACAGAGCACTTAGGAAGTAAAGGTCCCCAGCAGAGTGGAAGATCAATGCTCCTCACACAAGTCTCTGTCTCTGTAATCCTCTCTCTCTCTCTCTCTCTCTCTCTCTCTCTCTCTCTCTCTCTCTCTGTGTGTGTGTGTGTGTGTGTGTGTGTGTGGGTGTATACTTCGACCTGACAAATGCTGGGGAAATGCTCTATCACAGACCTACATCCCGAGCCTGTGGTTGGGGTACCTTGTCGCTTGGTGACCATATCTTCTCAATTCAGCAAAGAACTCATAGTAAATATTATCATTCAGCTGTGACTCAGCCTGACCAAGGTCCTTGGGCCTCTTCATATTTGACCATACAACAGGAAATTCAGGTTTCTGAGATGGGCAGCCAGGCTTGAGACCACACAGCAGGAAGAGACTATTGCACACACAGCCCTTTCCTGAAACCACAGGAAAGATAGGAAGATGGTCCCTCTTTCCCCAACAACCCTTTTTTCTCTTGGGGGCCATCTTCCTATCTTTCCTGTGACTTCAGCACCACCATGTGCTGCCTGGGACACTCTGACCTCTCCTGTACTCCACCACCACCTCTCTCACCTTGTATAAGCTATATGGCATGTTCTCAAAGTCCACCTGTAGCAGGTTTCCTAGACCAGGGAGTGGCACAGGGCCTGGAGGGTAGTGGGCAGTCCAGAACTTGCGCCGGTGAACCAGATCCACCAGAAGCAAGAAGATGGCTATGAATATGGCCACAGCCCATGGGTCATCTCCAATCAGCAGCCCCATGGCTGCTCCACTGCTTCAGGACTTTTGAAGGGATACTTGTTCCAGACACTTAGAATCAGGAAAGATCCTCTTATGACAGACACACTGGGAATCTGGTCCCTTATAAAGGGGGTAAGGCTGAACTTTGTTCTCTGGCTTGAGCCAAGTAGCTGTGTTAATGTTCAAACAGAGCCAGTATGGGGGAAACAGGTGTCAGAAAAGTCCAGGGAAAGTCAACATCAGAGGTTCCTGCCCTTTCTTCTCTCCTGTGTTGTTTATGCCAGGGGAGTGGCATTGATATCTCCACAGAGAGCTGCACAGTGGTTATCTTGGGCTGGACCACTGTGAGCACAGAGGGAACATAAGCGTGGACCATGCCTCAAGGTACAATGGTCATGTACTGATTTGTCACATGGGCAGAGATCCAAGGGGCCTGAGGGCATTGTCTCAGAATGGAATAAGACCTTTTGGAGGCTTCATGGAACACTTGGCTAGCAGGACATGAGGTCTGACTGAGACCATGGGCACTACCACTATGCAGCAAGGGCCACTGAAGTGGCTTGTGTGACTGGCTGATGAGGGTGAGGAAGAGGTGGTGTGAGGAAGGCAGCTCCAGCCTGTGGAGCCTTGAGTACAGGTGGGAGCCTCAACTCTTACTCAACTCTTGAGGAAGGCAAAATTTAAAACCTGGGGAATTCTTAGCTCTCACCAGAGAAAGCTGAAAGGTTGTCACCAACTGTCAATAGAATCCAGGGCAGGCCAGCTAGATGTCCAGGTGGTTGTCACATGGAGACCACTATCTAATTTTATTTACTCTTGGCTTCTTGTTAAGTCAAGCCCTGTGTTAACAGTTATCTTAAGAGGGATGGTTATCTCATGCTACATGGGCAGTGTTTTTAAGATAAATACACTGGGGTAAG
>NW_021607810.1:0-8208 GCF_004785775.1 Grammomys surdaster | reverse complement strand
TCTCCAGGATCCCGCTCTGTCCACCGTCTGCGGGACCCCGGATTTCTTGAGGCCGAGAGGAGGCCGTGTCCCCGGCTTCCAAGCCGGGGTGGCCCGGCAAGGTGGGACTTTGGAGATTTTCTTTTTCTCCAGGATCCCGCTCTGTCCACCGTCTGTGGGACCCCGGATTTCTTGAGGCCGAGAGGAGGCCGTGTCCCTGGCTTCCAAGCCGTGGTGGCCCGGCTCGGTGGGACTTTGGAGCTTTTCTTTTTCTCCAGGAGCCCGCTCTGTCCACCGTCTGCGGGACCCCGGATTTCTTGAGGCCGAGAGGAGGCCGTGTCCCCGGCTTCCAACTCACAGAGGCAGAGGCAGGACTTACTTGAGAGGCTAGCCTGCCTGGAGTGTCTAGTATGTTTTGGCAACATGTAGAGAGACTTTGTCTCTCCTACATGAATAAACACAGATCAAGATATTCATCTATAAATGCATGTGTATACCGTGGCTCAGAGGGCAAAGCTGCTGGCTGTTAAGGTTTAGGTAAAATAATAAGGCCTAGACTGAATGTTGCAGTTTTTCTCCTGGTATCCTAAGTAGGGTTGGGTTAGAACAATACTGTTTAAATTTGAGTTTGTCATGGAATATTCTTGTTTGTTCATCTGTGTTGATGGAGAGTTTTGCTGGGTATAGTAGCCTGGGCAGGCATCTGTGGTCTCTTAGTGTCTGTATGACATCTATCTAAGCTCTTAGGCTTTTAGAGTCTCTGTTGAGGGGTCTGTTGTAATTATTATAAGTCTGCCTTAATATGGTACATAGCCCTTTTCACTTACATCCTTTAATGTTCTTTCTTTCTTCTGTATATTTAGTGTTTTTATTATTATGTGGTTGGAAGCTCATCTTTTCTGGTCAAATTCATTCAGTGTTCTGTGGACTTGTTGTTTATTTATGACATCTCTTTCTTTAGGTTAGGGAAGATTTCTTCTATGATTTTGTTGATGATGTTTTCTGGCCCTCTGCACTGGGAATCTTCATCCTCTTCTATTCCTAATATTCTTAGGTTTGGTTTTGGTCATTTTGTCCCAAACTTCCTGTATGTTTTGGGTTAGGAACTTTTACACTTTGTATTTTTTTTTTTGACTGATGTGTTGATATCTTGTATGGTATTTTCTATGCCTAATATTCTCTCTTCTGTCCATTATATTTTTTTGATGATGCTTATATCTATGGCTCTTGATTTCTTTCCTAGCTTTTCCATCTCCAGGGTTGCCTCTTTTGTAATTTCTTCATTATTTCTAGCTTTAATTTTAGATCTTGTAGATTTTTGTCCAATTCTTTAAGCAGTTTGATTGTATTTTCATTTATGTCTTTAAGAGATTTATTTGTTTTCTCTTTAAGAGCTTCTGCCGGGTCTGCCTGTGTTTTCCTGTATTTCTTTGAGTGTCATTTATATCATCCTTAAATGTCTTCATTAAAGGCATTATCATCTTCTTGAGATGGGATTTTAGGTAATACTCTTGCTCTACAGGTGAGTTAGGACGTTAAGGGCTTGCTGTAGTAGGAGAACTGGTTTTTGATGGTGCCAATTTATATTGCCTTTTGTTGCTTTTGTTCCTGAATTTTCCTTTTGGTATTTATTTATCTCTGGTGTTAACTGGCCTGGGTTTCTCAGACTAGAGCAGGTCTCCTTGGATCCAGGTAGAGCTTTGTGACCTTGCTTTGATCGGGTCTTCTGGGAGGCAGGCAGTGTTATCTCTGGTTAGGGAAAGCCTCCTCTTTCCATGATTTATGTAAGCCTCCTGTGTCCCTGTGTTCCTGTGTCCCTGTGTCCCTAGTTAGAGAAATCCTCCTGGGAGACAGACTGGCTTTGGAGTTTATGGCAGGCTTGTGGATTTTCCTTGGGTTCAGATGGAGGTGTAGATTGAAAGTTCAATGGTGCTCATGCAGATAGATTCCATGTGTGCTGGGTTTTGTATGTGTGTGGGTCCCAGATGGTGTGGATATTGGGGAAGGGGCCTCACCTGTGTTTCCAGTTATGGCAGATCTCCTGTGAGAAAAGTAGGCTGTACATGGTGGGAGGCACATACTTCTTCCATTGGTTCAGATACCGTAGGTCCTTCAAGTGTAAAATTTGTATAAAATATAGCGATTCAATTTTTGCTTATTCTTATTTTTTTTTTTTTTTTGGTTTTTCAAGACAGGGTTTCTCTGTGTAGTTCTGGCTGTCCTGGAACTCACTTGGTAGACCAGGCTGGCCTCGAACTCAGAAATCCGCCTGCCTCTGCCTCCCAAGTGCTGGGATTAAAGGCGTGCGCCACCACCGCCCGGCATTGCTTATTCTTATTATTATGGTTCAGAATATGGGGCAATGAAGCTTGGAAGTGAATATAGGACTTTTTATTACAAGCTAGGTTTAATGGTTTGAACACTTTAAAGCACAGCTTACAAGAATTAACTTCAGCAAACCTGTGTGGCTATGTAGTAATTTGAGTCTTAATGAGTAGCATGTCATGACAATTATGACACATTGTGTGAAAATCCTATTTATAATTAAGTAATAATCAGTTTTGTTTCATAGGTTAAATGGAATGTTCATTTTTGACATAAATCAGGGTAATTATAACTGACTGAGATGTTCATAAATTGTAAGGAAGAAGCTGAAGTTATGATTTTGGTATATGGATGTATGATGGTCATCACATTGTCTTGCAAATATATGTGGTTAATCAATGAGATATTTGGTATTTGTTATCTCAGTCATGGAAGAGGAATTCTTTCCTTCAACATAGAGTGATAACTGTAGATACTCACAATTGCTTCAGTGATTTGAATAAATCTTCCTTCTGTGTTGAATCACACCAAGTTTCAAGTGACTTAAGAAACAATAATCTGCATCCAACTAATGGGAAACAATCCAGTACAAGAACCTTTCATTAACAAATGATATCAAACATTTAATTAAAATTCATCATCAATATTTTAATATTATTGTATGAAATGAAAATGGGATAGAGTTTATCACATGCTCCACATAGCACAACTTGGTATCAGAGATCTGATATCAACAAGAAATAAAGAGACAACAAATGTGAAGGACACTATGGAATAATATCTGTTAAACATGTAATTTAAATTTTGTTTTAAATACTCCTGTAGTATTAGAATGAATATGTTAAGATTGTCAGCCAACCGAATAACCTAAAAGAAAAAAGAAGTCAAAGCTTTTCTTAATAATCAGGAAGGACACTGTGGTGTGTGGTGTGTATTATTTCTACCATATCAAGTCAGTAACATGAGTTTTAATCAAAAAGAGAAAGTTAACAAAACACTTTTTGTGTCCCAAGCAACATGAAGTATGCCTCTGTGAAACACTACATCAAGGCTCATTTCTCAATTTTGGCAAAAGAAACTTCAACAATATTGAAGGACCTGAGTGTCTGATTAGTTGGCTTGATATAATGAGTACTTTATGAATCCTAGCCCAATTCTCATGCATACCAACTGACATCCAAAAGACTGCCACAGCTCAGGATAGCATTTCAGTAGAAGCCACAATAGAGTGCAAAGTCTGCCTCCATAATAGAGAGAATGCATGTTCCTAATCCATTTGACATGGCCATACCATCCAGTATGCAAAAAGGATATAAAATCACAAGCATCAGCGTATTCAATTCACCCAATCAGTAGGTCTGCAAAATTACTGAAAGAATATTTAAACTGACAAAAACATAATTCAACCAAAGGGTGAAACAAAGTCCTGTTCATAATAACTAAATTAGTGCAATAAACTCTATAGTAAGACCCTACTATAAGCCCATGAAATATCAACCATTCCAAAAATGCACCCACTGGTGCTGAATAGATGAATTTAAAAACCCCAGTTAATTTTTAGTGGGACTAGAATTCAGTGTGGCCATCATTGCAGAAGAATAAGGAAATTCAAAGAATTACAAATCAAATTCAATGCTCTATCTTTGTCACATATTGTAATCTAACAAAGTTTAATAAATTAGCATGTCAGATGTACTTCTGGGTTGTTGTAATGTAATCCGACACATTATTGTATCAAAACAAATACCAACCAGGTGTGATTGAAAAGTATAAAGTATATACTAACAATAGGAGTGAAATTCTCTCATAAATGACAATTAAATTCTTTCATTCCTTTGAGTAAAATGTATGAAATTGTTCTCAATCATCTTAATGAGGTATGAACAAACATCAACCACAGAAATGTTTTATCAAAAGGCACTGCCTGCCATGAACTGAAGATCAGGAAAGAGATTGCATTATAATTCAGTGAATGTCTGCACAGATACTGATACTGGACAGGATAGGTGTTGAATTTGTGTAATTTCAGGCATTACTGGATTCTCCAGATGACACGAATCGCAGGAAGTTTGAAGAGATTTTATCATACAATAATATATGTACAAAAGAGTGAATGATCAATTCTTGGCTCAATGTTGCATGTGAGATTGATCTTCCCTAGACTAGACAATGGAAGACATAGCGTCTCATGATTCAACTCAAAGTTTGAATGACATGGGACAGTTGTGACTTTCTCAACTTTTACTATGGAATTTCTAATGAAATTCATTATCATGATTGCCAATTGTGTCTTACAACTGGCTGTTGACACATGGTCTGACCCAAGCTGTGCAGGAGAATATTGTCTCTGGAGTGGTTGCCATGGATATGAATGAAGTCATGACACCTGAGGGTGGGGAGCATGATCTTCACAACATGTTTTCAGAAATGTTTTGATCAAAAGGTTCCAGACCTCAGATGCAGAGCTTGAGGCCACAATTTTCAAGATGTATCGAGGGACTATGACACAGGATGAGTGGAAAGGAACTGTAGAATATAATGAAGTGGATTCTCAGACAGCAATAGCCTTAAAACAGACACATAGGTGTAAATGTGTGTGTGACGTTTGTCTGCAAAAGGGACGGATTTCATAAGTGCTCCATCGTAGATCCTAGCAGAGATGAAGAAACTGTATGCTTTCACTATTTCCTTCTTGTTCCTGATGTTTTATCTCATCTTGTACAGTTTGACTGATCCCATTTGTTTTTGGAGGATACAGAGTACTGAAGATAATGATGGAGATTTTCGAAGTGACTGTGGTTTTTGTCTTTTGACCAAAGAGGGACCTCTAGAAGAAAATTATTATAAACATCTCATTGATATTAGGTAAGTCATTTTTTCCTGCTTCAATATCAGTAATTAAAAATATGCAGTTGCATATACAAACTGTGGAATTCTGCCCTGTTTTTCTCATTGTAACATTAGGAATGAATGAATATTACATAGCACATCAATCACTATTTTAATATTTTCAGTGTGTCACCACTTAGTGTGATTTCAATATGTTGGGTTCAAATTCACATTCCTAATTGTAACAGATGTACTGGGAGACTGTGGGACAGATGAAACACACTTCACATGGAAAAAAGACCTCAGTGCTCAGACATCACTTAAAGGATGGCAAAGAATTAGGAAGACTGAGGTGTTAAGAGAAATCTGATACCTTTTAAAGTAAATTCATATACTAACAGTTACACTAAAAGGTAACATCAAATTGCTGTGCAAATGAGCCTAGAGAATAATAATCTGCTTGTGTGGTATATTGTATTATTTTGTTTATTTTGATATGGATGCATGAATTTAAATGAAATGTATCTTTAAATAATTATCATGTTTGATAAACATTAACATTGGGAAATATTTAAAACATTTTCTATAAAATCATGGAAATATTATTGTTGAAAATTTTTCTCATTGTGTATAAAATTAGCATTTTAAAAAGTTTAATTACTTTCTTTATTTTCATTCCAAAAATGTCTCCCTCCTGGTTGCCAATCCAAGATTTATTCACCGTATCGCCCCTCTTTTTGGCCTCTGAGAGGGTGCTTTCCCACCCCCTTACCACTATACCACCCCATCCTCACTTCTCCAGAAACCTTCATACTTTCTATACCCTACCCACACCCCCAGCAACCGTTTTCCCTGGGATATCAAGTTTCTACAGGATTAGTCTCATGATGTGCACATCAACTTCATTAAAGAAGAATGGGATTTGCTGGATCCTTCCCAGAAGAATCTCTACAAAGATGTGATGCTGGAGACCTACTGGAACCTCACTGATATAGGTAAGACTGTGAATTTTCTTTTGTTTTTCAAAATAAGGGGACAAATATTTCTTGACTATTGATGACACTCTGTTATTTGAATTGGGGACATGGAAGACTGAGTAAAATAAATCAGAGTCAGCGCTGTGAAAAACCACAGTAAGTTGACTTTTGCCTAATTTCCGATACTATATCATTCATTTTCTCATACTGTGTTTTAGGGTACAATTGGGAAGACCACCATATTGAAACAGAATTTCAAAATTCTAGAAGGTACAAAAGGTAAGGTTAATGTGCAAACTGAAACATATATGCCTCTGAGGCAATTTTAATATGTCCTGGAAACTGTAAAGTAAAGGAAGTATGTAAAATATCAGTCTTTTTTTTTTAAAGATTTATTTATTTTATTTATGAGTACACTGTCGCTGTCTTCAGACACACCAGAAGAGGGCATCAAATCTCATTACAGATGGTTGTGAGCCACCATGTGGTTGCTGGGATTTGAACTCAGGACCTCTGGAAGAGCAGTCAGTGCTCTTAACCACTGAGCCATCTCTCCAGCCCCCAAATATCAGTCTTTTAAGTATAGCTATGATTAAAATATTCTCACAAAGCCATGGGCCTTAGTGTCAGTTATCTGATTTGTGTTTGCAAGGCGTTCCTCTAAGGAAGGAGACATAGAAACAATGCCTTAAGAGATGCCTTTATTTGATTGATAACTCCATTAGAGCCATGCTGTGGAACTACCATTCTGATCAATCTCCTAATATTTAGATGTTGCACATTGAAGAGTGATAAACATATCCAAAGCCATCCAATAAGTAAATAGTTCGTGGTAAATTCAGTGATACTCATTTTTGTAGTAACATTGTTAAGTTTACTGAGAGGTCAGTTTATGAGAGTCAAGAATGTTGCCTTGGAGAAACCTCAATCCACATACAGTATGTCTAGAAGTAACAGAAACTGAAATGGTGTTGATTCAATGTGGAAAGCTTTCATTTATTCTTTTTATGCATATATCAAGTGTCCAAATTAAAAAAAAAACTATGTGAGCAAAGGAATATTAAAAGGAGCAAAATCCCTATCTTTATTCCAGAACAGTGAGAAGATATGGAGTATTCTGCCTTTGAAAGATTTTCTGAATATGGTAGAAATTTGCAATTAATTGGTGTTCTGACTTTACCGGGAACATTCCTAAAGTCACACTGCAGCATATCCCCATGGGTACTAGAAAAGTGTAAATTTTTCTGTTTTTCCTGGTTCACAGTGCTAATGTGGGATGATTCACACTATGGAAAATTTATGAATATAATCAATGTTATAAAGGTGTCTTTTTTGCATTTTCCTACAGATACATGAAATACATCATATAGAAATCTCATAGAGAAAAACGATGTTATACCTGTGAGACATGTATTGAATATTCTTGTCATCACAGGTGATTTCAAAGAGGCATCAAGCCAGAGTTGCGGAGAACACTATGAATATATGAAGTGATAAACCTTAAGATATGGTTCTTCTTTATTATTAAACCAAACTGTAAAATTAATTCATATTGATTAAATGATTGATCAGGATAATGAAAGTGGTAAAGCTTTCACTTGTGCCAATTATCATTGCAGGCATGTAAGAAGTCACAGCGAGAAGAAACCATATAAATGTAATCAGTGTGGTAAAGCCTTTGCAAGGCCCAGTCATCTCCAATATCATAAAAGAACACATACGGGAGAGAAGCCTTATGAATGTAATCATTGTGATAAAGCCTTTACAAGACCCACTAATCTCCAGTATCATAAAAGAACTCATACTGGAGAGAAACCTTTTGAATGTCATCATTGTGGTAAAACGTTTTCAGATCAGAGTATTCTCAAAACACATAAAAGAACTGAAGACCTCCGCAGAGGGGAGACCCCCTCTCAAGTCTCAGAAAGTCGTGACCACCCAGTAATCTGCTCGAGACACCATGTACCAGAGCAATTGCAAGGTTGTTTATTAGGGCGTGACAACTAGCTGCCGGTCAACTCGTATGCCCACACAGGAGCTGAATTGACCCCGACAGACAGTTTGAGAAGGGCTTTTAAAGGGAAAAACCACAAACCAA
>NW_021607809.1:0-4589 GCF_004785775.1 Grammomys surdaster | reverse complement strand
GGTTATTAAATAAAAATATTGACAGATTTGGTTATTAAATAAACTTAATGACGGAATTGATTGTTAAAGAAAGATATTGACAGAACTGGTTTTTAAATGAAAATGTTGAGAGAATTGGTTTTTAAATAAATATATTCACAGAATTGTTTATTAAATAAAGACATTGACAGAATTGGTTTTTAAATAATGATATTGACAGAACTCTTTATTAAATAAAGATATTAACAGAATTGGTTATTAAATAAAGATATTGACAGAATTGGTTATTACAGAATTGATTATTAAATAAAGATATTGACAGAATTGGTTATTAAATAAAGATATTGACAGAACTGTTCATTAAATAACGATATTGACAGAATTGGTTATTACAAAATTGATTATTAAATAACGATAATAACAGAATTGGTTTTTAAGTAAAGATATTGACAGAATTGTTTTTTAAATAAAGATGTTGACAGAATTGGTTATTAAATAAAGATATTGACAGAACTGTTTATTAAATAAAGATATTGACAGAATTGGTTATTATAAAATTGATTATTAAATAACGATATTGACAGAATTGGTTATAAAATAAAGATATTGACAGAATTGGTGATCAAATAAAGATATTGAGAGACAGATTTGGTTATTAAAGAAAGAAATTTACAGAACTGGTTTTTAAATAAAAATGTTGACAGAATTTGTTTTTAAATAAAGATGACAGAACTGTTTATTAAATAAAGGTATTGACAGAACTGGTTTTTAAATAAAGATATTGACAGAATTGGTTTTTAAATAAAGATATTGACAGAACTGCTTATTAAATATAGATATTGACAGTATTGTTTATTAAGTAAAGATATTGACAGATTGATTTTTGAATAAATATATTGACAGTATTGGTGTTTAAATAAAGATATTGTCAGAATTGGTTATTAAGTAAAGTTATTGACAAAATTGGTTGTTAAATAAAGATATTGACAGAATTGTTTATTACAAAACTTATTATTACATAAAGAGATTGACAGAACTGGTTATTGAAAAAAGATATTGTCAGAATTGGTTTTTAAATAAAGAGATTGAAAGAATTCGTTATTACAAAATTGATTATTAAATAAAGATATTGACATAATTGGTTATTAAATAATAATGTTGACAAAACTGATTATTACATAAAGATATTGACAAAATTATTTATTAAAAAGTGATATTGACAGAGTTGGTTTTGAAATAAAGATATTGATAGAATTGGTTATTACAAAATTGATTATTAAATAACGATATTGACAGAATTGGTTATAAAATAAAGATATTGACAGAATTGGTGATTAAATAAAGATATTGAGAGACAGATTTGGTTATTAAATAAAGAGATTGTCAGAACTGGTTTTTAAATAAAAATGTTGACAGAATTTGTTTTTAAATAAAGATAATGACAGAACTGTTTATTAAATAAAGATACTTACAGAATTGGTTATTACAAAATTGATTATTAAATAACGATATTGACAGAATTGGTTATAAAATAAAGATATTGACAGAATTGGTGATTAAATAAAGATATTGAGAGACAGATCTGGTTATTAAATAAAGATATTGACAAAACTGGTTTTTAAATAAAAATGTTGACAGAATTTTTTTTAAATAAAGATAATGACAGAATTGTTTATTAAACAAAGATATTGACAGAACTGGTTTTGAAATAAAGATATTGACAAAATTGGATTTTAAACAAAGATAATGACAAAATTGTTTTTTAAATAAAGACATTGTGAGAATTGGTTTTTAAATAAAGATATTGACAGAACTGCTTATTAAAAATAGATATTCACAGAATTGGTTATTAAATAAAGATATTGATAGAATTGGTTTTTAAGTAAATATATTGACAGAATTGGTGATTAAATAAAGATATTGACAAAATTGGTTCTTAAATAAAGTTATTGACTGAATTGGTTGTTAAATAAAGATATTGATTGAATTGGTTATTACAGAACTTATTATTAAATAAAGAGATTGACAAAATTGGTTATTGAAGAACGATATTGTCAGAATTGGTTTTTAAATAAAGATATTGACAGAATTCGTTATTAAAAAATTCATTATTAAATAAAGATATTGACATAATTGGTTATTAAATAAAAATATTGAGAAAACTGATTGTTAAATAAAGATATTGACAGAATTATTTAATTAAAAGAGATATTGTCAGAATTGGTTATTACAAAATTGGTTATTAAATAACGATATTGAGAGAATTGGTTTTTAAATAAGGATATTGACAGAATTTGTTTTTAAATAAAGATATTGACAGACTTGGTTATTAAATAAATTTATTGACAGAATTGTTTATTAAATAAAGTTATTGACAGAATTGGTTTTTAAACAAAGATATTGACAGAATCGGTTTTTAAGTATACAGACAGAATTGTTTATTAAATAAAGACATTGACAGAATTGGTTTTTAAATAAAGATATTGAATGAATTCGTTTTTAAATAAAGATATTGACAGAACTAGTTTTTAAATTAAAATGTTGACAGAATGGGTTTTTAATAAAGATATTGACAGAATAGGTTATTAAATAAAGATATTGACAGAATTGGTTATTAAATAAAGATATTGACAGAACTGTTCATTAAATAACGATATTGACAGAATTGGTTATTAGAAAATTGATTATTAAATAACGATATTGACAGAATTGGTTTTTAAATAAAGATATTGACAGAATTGGTTATTAAGTAAAGTTATTGACAGAATTGGTTGTTAAATAAAGATATTGACAGACTTGGGTATTAAATAAAGTTATTGACAGAACTGGTTGTTAAATAAATATATTGAGAGAATTGGTTATTACAGAACTTATTATTAGATAAAGAGATTGAAAGAAATGGTTATTGAAAAAAGATATTGTCCGAATTGGTTTTTAAATAAAGATGTTGACAGAATTCGTTATTACAAAATTGATTATTAAATAAAGATATTGACATAATTGGTTATTAAATAAAAGATTGACAAAACTGATTATTAAATAAAGATATTGACAGAATTATTTATTAAAAAGAGATATTGACAGAGTTGGTTTCGAAATAAAGATATTTACAGAATTGGTTATTACAAAATTGTTTTTTAAATAACGATATTGACAGAATTGGTTATTAAATAAAGATATTGACAAAATTGGTTTTTAAATAAAGATATTGACAGACTTGGTTATTAAATAAAGTTATTGACAGAACTGGTTGTTAAATAAATATATTGAGAGAATTGGTTATTACAGAACTTATTATTAGATAAAGATATTGAAAGAAATGGTTATTGAATAAAGATATTGTCAGAATTGGTTTTTAAATAAAGATATTGACAGAATTGGTTTTTAAATAAAGATACTGACAGAATTGGTAATTAAACAGAGATATTGACAGAATCGGTTATTAAATATACAGACAGTATTGTTTATTAAAAAAAGACATTGACAGAATTGGTTTTTAAATAAAGATACAGACAGAATTGGTGTTTAAATAAAGATATTGACAGTACTGTTTATTAAATAAAGATATTGACAAATTTGGTTATTACAGAATTGATTATTAAATAAAGATATTGACAGTATTGTTTATTAAATAAAGATATTGACAGAACTGTTCATTAAATAACGGTATTGACAGGATTGGTTGTTACAAAATTGATTATTAAATAACGATATTGACAGAATTGGATTTTAAATAAAGATATTGAGAGAATTGTGGTTTAAATAAAGATGTTGACAGAATTAATTTTTAAAAAATATATTGACAGAATTGGTTATTAAATAAAGATTTTGAGAGACAGAATTGGTTAGTAAATAAAGATATTGACAGAACTGTTTTTTAAATTAAAATGTTGACAGAATTGGTTTTTAATAAAGATATTGACAGAACTGGTTTTTAAATAAAGATATTGACAGAAATGTTTATTAAATAAAGATATTGACAGTATTGGTTATTAAATAAAGATATTGGCAGAACTGGATATTACAGAATTGATTATTAAATAAAGATATTGACAGAATTGGTTATTAAATAAAGATATTGACAGAACTGTTCATGAAATAACGATATTAACTGAATTGGTTATTACAAAATTGATTATTAACTAATGATATTGACAGAATTGGTTTTTAAATAAAGATATTGGCAGAATTGGTGTTTGAATAAAGATGTAGACAGAATTGGATTTAAATAAAGATATTGACAGAACTGTTTTTTAAATAAAGATATTGACAGAATTGGGTATTAAAAATTTGATTATTAAATAACGATATTGATAGAATTGGTTATAAAATAAAGATATTGACAGAATTGGTGATTAAATAAAGATATTGAGAAACAGATTTGGTTATTAAATAAAGAGATTGACAGAACTGGTTTTTAAATAAAAATGTTGACAGAATTTGTTTTTAAATAAAGATAATGACAGAACTGTTTATTAAATAAAGATATTGACAGAATTAGTTAATACAAAATTGATTATTAAATAACGATATTGACAGAATTGGTTATAAAATAAAGATATTGACAGAATTGGTGATTAAATAAAGATATTGAGAGACAGAATTGGTTA
>NW_021607808.1:0-5161 GCF_004785775.1 Grammomys surdaster | reverse complement strand
AAGAAGAAGAAGAAGAAGAAGAAGAAGAAGAAGAAGAAGAAGAAGAAGAAGAAGAAGAAGAAGAAGAAGAAGAAGAAGATATCGAGGATATCCTGACAGTAATTATTGAACTTGCCCCCAAAGAATTGAATCCAGATAATTTGCAGAAAAGAGTTTAACAATAGCTTCTCACCCTTTCCCCTCTAGTCTTTTCCTCTCCTATCTAGTCTTGAGGGATAGAATGGTGGAAGAAAAAGGGTGGAGAAGGATGAACGAAAGATGAACCTACAACTTAAGTGTAGCTACAGACAGGTGAGGGGAAATCTCCAGAAAAAGTATGCCAGGGTTGGCAGGCAGGGCAGAGGTGAGAGTGGACCTAAGGTGTCTGCCTGAAGCTCTCAGGCCATCTGTACAAGGAGGCAGAGAGACCACTAAGGACTCCTTTAGCTCCATGGACAGACTATATTTCTGATTTGAAGGGACACAGGACAAGCTCAAAGAAAGATCATCTGTCCTTGGTCAGGTGCTTGTTTTGTTTGTGCTGAGCTGAAGTGAAGCAGGTGATGAGAACAAGGGCCTCAGATCAGGGCTTGAGTCTCCTCTGGTCTGAGGAAGCAGATATAACCTGACAGCACAGAGGCAGCTGCAGAGCTCAGCCTTGGGTCGGATCCTGTCTGAGGAAAACTGACTGAGGACATTCCTGGTTAAGTGTGGCATAGACAGCTGCTTTTGCTTCTTTTCCAACAAGGCAATAAGGAAATGTGTTTGTGCACAGTGTGAATGAGGCAAGAATGGATGAGAGAGAGCTCACTGGGAAATGCAGATTTCATGTATTTGAGGAAATGAAAGCAGGCAGCTTGTCTACCAGAGAGAGAGAAAGAGAGGGAGAGGGGACACATCTCATTTGTGTTGTTTTTAATGGCAGGAAGTGAAGAGGAGGCAGATCAAAACCAGGAAGAAAACTGTTACTGTAAAAGGTAGACTTCTTTTTTCCTGGGTTAAAATATTCCATCTAGCCCATCTATTAGTGACCAGGGTCATAGTGAGAGTCATGTTCTCAAGGCCATGATATGCAGGAAGGAAGAGGACTGCAGGGAAGGCATATAGATTAAGAGAAAAAAGCTTTTTGATAGAAAAGGTGTGTTTGGCCTGGGATGGGTGCTACACATGGGAGTGCTGTTCAAGGCACTGGACTGATGCTGTGCCCCTCTTTGGAGGACCTGCAGGCCAACATGACAGCAGGTAGCTTCAATTTTCCAGCTACTATTCTCTTTCAGATACCTGATCTGTGCCCCTTGCCATATTGTAAGAGGAATGACAGGACTGGAGGGAGTTACAAGGGATGTGTAAATGGAGAGATGAACTCTCTCCATTCTCCCTTTGCACATTCAGTGTCCTGTCCCTCCACTATGGTAGTTGAGCATTAGACTCCCAGCATGGGTAGTCATAGGAGAGATGCCTCACTCCTGGGTGTTCTCAGTCCTTGTACTTATATTACACAGCTCTTTCCAGGTTGTAGAGATGTTGGAAAAAATGTGGAAGACACCAAGACTCCATCACACCTGATGAAGTTGTAAGAAATCCTTGTCTTCTGGAATTTTTCATGCCAAAATCTGAGCTGAGGGTCAGGACATCTTCATACTTAAGATGCTATGGGGGCGGGGGATGGAAAGACAGCCCTCTTATATGTGAGACTAAGGAACAAGTGATACGGAGGCAATGGAGGGACTGTATGACTACAGGCATCATATTTACACAGACTGATGGGCCTCTTGATCTTCTGCTTGGGGATGATGCTTTCACCTCCTGTCTTTTTCAGTTCCACCAATCAACTTCTCCAGGACTCCAAGCCACAACCCTTGTGGAACCCTCTTCAGAAAATGAATCACCTTCCTCTCAATCAGCAGTTGTCTTATCTCAAGTTCTTGGAGCATCTTATACAGAAGGAGTTTAGTCAGATTTTCTGGGGTATATCTTCCATGTTCTCTGAGTCAGTTGTGGCTACTGCCCACATCTTCAGAAAACCTTGCTTGGCAGAACATAAAACTGTGAGGTTCTGTGATGCCTGTGGCCCTGCCCAAGCTCTATCCCAGGCTCAAGGACCTCCACACCATTCCCAGGAACACCCAATGCCTTAACAACTTGTGACACAAAGCTTGGTAGATGTGACACGGGCCCAAGGAATGGAAATCCTCCCAAGCTCTACACCAAAATACACACATCCTTGTTTCAAGAGTTGGGCCCGTGGAACATCATGCCCTACCACTGAGAGAGGGACACAGACATCCCTATGAACTGAAAACCAGCCCTGGCAGCAAGGACTGTACTGGAAAGATACCAAAGGTTATGACACCCAAAACCATTAAGCTGCCATTAGCAAGCTCACTGGGAACTTCTCCAGGGGCACCTTGGACAGGAAACCCATCAGGCCAGCCTCCTTCCTTCCTGAGCATTGTCATATGGTCCATGAGAATGAGGAGCCACAGAATGAAGACAATGCAACTACTGTGGGAGAACAACAAGGAACCCCCATCAGATTCCTCCCATCCAGGAAACTGACCCGGCCTCAGGGATATTTTACAGCAAACAGTGATAATTATGGCAAGAACAGCACTCAACTCTCTCAACCTGCCCAGCCCTCCATCGTGAACTCCAAAAGCTGCAAATGTAGAATAATGAGAGGTTCTGTGCCCTTGGGGTACCCTTAAAGAAGGACACTGAAACCTGTAATATACATAACAGCATCAAAAAGGACTTTGGTCTAGAGGGCCAAGACCTGCCTTGTACTTCAAGCAGAAGCCTTGAGAAAGGGCTAAAGCCCAGGAACACCGCACTGAGGACAGACAAGCTGTTCTACATGAACCCTGCTGAGAATCATTCCTTCCTCTACTCAAAGACTGAAATCAAGCTGGCATCAGACATCATGCAACTTCCAGAAAAATGAAGAAGGAGGCCATATATGCAGATCCTTGAGGCAAAAGATCTGACCCTACCTGGGCTCCCAGCCTCAAACCTTCCCCAGGTTGTGTATCCTTCCTCACCCATTTGTGAATTCACCCAAGGCTCAATACTATTACAAGGCTGCCATGATGCTGGAAAATTTGCATTACCAAGATACAGGAGGGACATTGGTAAAAAGTGCATCTGCTGCCAGGCTAGAGAGTGATGTACCTAAACACTCACTTACAGAGATTCAGGAGACACAAAGAGCCCCTCCACCTGCTGCCAGCCATGGGCCCTCAAAGGCCCATTCTGATACATGGCAGAGAAACCTCAGAGTTCAGCATCCTGGTTCCTGTTTCCAGGTAAAACCCCTGAAGAGCAGGACTATCTAAGCAACTGGCACAGGCAGTCTGCAACCAAATTCCAGTCCCAATATAGCCAAGCATGCACCACAGAAGAGGTTTCAACATGTGGACTCAGGGCAACCCTGCTTTCGTGTGATAATGATTGATCCTGAAGAAAGTGATCCACCTTCAACAACCAAACAAAACAATAGAGTGGAGGGGAAAGAAGAGCCACCTCCTGCATGGAGCCTGAGTCTGGGATCCAGTGAGGTTCACAATGGCCAAGCCTTCAGTATCAGTCCCAAGGACTTTGGGTCTTTAGAGGCTAACAGAATACCAGGCCATCTCCAAACACCTTCCCCTCAGCACACACAGGACTCAGGTCTAAAACCACAAGCTTACACTAAGATTGACTTGATATCAAAGGAGCAGCCACAGCCCTGGGTTGTGTGACATGATCCAGATGGTCTCAGCACAGTACACCCTGCCAAGGTCAGCTGGCCTTCACAACACTCCCTGCCTAGATTCCAGAATACATGCCAGAACCCCCAAACTTCTCAGGCCTTAGGTGATGTCTGCATGAGGAGACATTGGAGGGTAGAGACTGAAAATATCAGTCCCTGAGGATAAAATTGAAGCGATGAAACTCAAGGGGTTCATCCAGGTGAAGAGAGACAGAATCTTATACAATCTAGAGGCATAAGCCAGAGAGAAAAGCATGGGAGAGGAAGGCCTTCCATCCCAAGCTCCACCCACCTCAAGGATACCACCAAGACTTGGATACCAGAAAAGGAGACATTACTTCTAAAAGCTCTTGGAATGCTTTACAATATGAAAATTTCAACACAATATACCTCAGGCAGGGGGACTGATTACAAAATGAAAGCCCCCCCCATCAGCTGCTGTGCAAATGCAGGAGATGTTAACAAGAAACAAGGTCATCTACAATATGGTCGCTGAAATACAATCCCTTGTGAATATTCTGATCCAGATCATGGAAAACACTGAATGGTACCCCTCAAAGGTACAAGGCTGTAAAGTGGAATCACTGACCTCCCAGCTGGGTGGCTCATCCCTCTCTTCTCAGAGTCTCTATGACACAAACCATAGCAGAGCAGCAAGCAGAATGAGCTATGGCCTCATCACTCCTGAGATGCATAACTATCCCTTCACATACATGGGAATTGGAGATGAACTACAGTCAGGAATTGAAAACCACAGAGCATATGGTCAACATCTGAACCAAGTAAAGAGACGGATGTGCTTTGACCAGCTCCCCATGCCCATGGGTCATGACCTTCCATGTAGATACAGGGGAATTGGAGACAAACAGGAGCCAGGTTTCATTGACTAGAGAGCCTGTGACCCAGGTAGAACAAAGATTGGAATGGGCCACCGTCCGCATAGAAGTCCTGAGGGGCACTACCATTCATTCAGATACAGAGAAATTGGAGACACACAGCAACCAGGTTTTGACCATGCAGCCTTCAACCCAAATCAAAGTACAACAAAAGGAATGGGCTGTGGCTGCTTTCTGAGTCCCAAAGACAACCATCCAGTCAAGCACAGGGGAACTCATTGCTCCTGGCCTTGAGTTCCTCCAAAGTGAGCCTTTGACCCTAGGTAGACATTACCTTCTGGTCAATTAAGAGGTGGCTGAGGCCATCCTTGACTTCCCTTAGCAGGATTTTCTAGATCTCCCATCTGCCCAGCCATTGTTTTCCCCATGCCTCCTGTTAATAAACTTGGTTTTGTCCCTGCAAGGAAACTCCTTTTCTTTCTGAAACTCTTCCTTGGGTGCTCATGACTCCTTCCCTGGTGGGAGCTGCTTCCTGGTTCATGCTCCTGCCTTTCAGCACAATGGTTTCTGTCCTACAGTGATGGAGCAGGGGAAG
>NW_021607807.1:0-1072 GCF_004785775.1 Grammomys surdaster | reverse complement strand
TGAATGTCTCCAGGAGGTCTCCACATATGGAGGTTGCAGATATTGGAGTTGCAGGATGGAGTCCACCAGCCGTAGTGGCACCATGCACACCAACCTTAAAACTCACTTTCAGCTTTCCATCAGTGATCCCTGGAATGAACGTTGGCGAACCGGAGTCATGGGTAAACTTTACCCCAATGGCTATGCCAGATACCCAGTGGCTGACCTACATGTCTCCCGTGAAATTATTCCCTGCCCCCAAATCTGCCTTTACCCATGCTAATATTATCCAACAGGAAAACCAGTCTCAGGAGGAACTACAAGCTACCCTCGCCTGGCTACAGTACATTCAATATACAGCAGACCTCCTTCCCTTAACAACCCACCCCAATTCTTCCCAATGCTTTTTCTGTGCCTCTCTCTCCCAGCCATTATTAACAGCCGTTCCCTTTAACTTTTCCCTTTATGATCTCCACGGACCCCTGCCTGCGAGGAAAGCACAGGATGTTCCTCTCTTTGACCTACCCCCACCTCTTTGCCTTGTAGGGTCCTCCTCAAAACCCCATCTCACATGTGCCCGTGACATCGCCATCACCAAATCAGTATGTGTTAGCCCTCCTGCCCTCCTCTGGTGCAAAGGCACTACAGGTGCCTGTATCAACCCTCATTTTCAGGGCTCCTGCACCCCTGTGATTGTTGTACCCCAGGTTTATCTCTATGAACCAGAAGAACTCGCCTTGCAGATGGAAGGAAGCCGAAAAAAAGAGAGAAATCTTCATCCCTCTGCTCATTGGACTAGGCCTTGCTGTATTGATTGGTGCTACTGGAACTGCTGGGCACAGCCCTTGTCCAAACACAGCATCTGGCTGGCGACATTCAGGACAAGCTTGACCAAGTAATGGCCTCTACTATGGACAGCCTTGATTCCCTTCAAATGCCAGATAACCTCTTTGGCAGGAGTGACTC
Source organism: Grammomys surdaster (assembly GCF_004785775.1). Classification (NCBI taxonomy): domain Eukaryota; kingdom Metazoa; phylum Chordata; class Mammalia; order Rodentia; family Muridae; genus Grammomys; species Grammomys surdaster. The sequence continues at coordinate 127 of NW_021607807.1, read as the reverse complement.
TCCAAAACCGGAGGGCCCTGGACTTGATGACTGCTTAACATGGGGGGACTTGTGTTTTACTGGGGGAGGAATGCTGCTTCTATGTCAATGAATCTGGGCTGGTAGAACATGATGTACAAATGCTCAA
>NW_021607806.1:0-2242 GCF_004785775.1 Grammomys surdaster | reverse complement strand
ACGAATGCTGAATATTGATTATTCAAGTTCGTTTATTTCTGACTTACTATTATATATGACTGTTTACTATTGATATTTCAGCTTTATATATTTCTCATTTCCTATTAACTATGCCATATGAATATTGGTTGTTCATGTTCATTTATTTCTGAATTAATCTGATCCACGAAATGTTATTATTGATTACTCATGTTCATTTATTTCTGACTTACTATTATCTATGACTTATGACTATTGATATTTCACCTTTATTCATTTATGCTTTCCCATGAACCCTAACTGATGACTATTGATTAATCAAGTTCATTTGTTTCTGGTTTACTATTATCCACGAATGCTGAATGTAGATTATTCATGTTCATTTATTTCTGACTTTCTATTATCTATGACTGAAGACTAATGATATTTTACCTTTATATATTTCTGATTTACTATGAACTCTGACTGATGAGTATTGATTAATCAAGTTCGTTTGTTCCTGATTTACTGTTATCCACGAATGCTGAATATTGATTATTCATGTTCATTTATTTCTGACTTAGTATTTTCTATGACTGATGACTAATGATATTTCACCTTTAAATATTTCTGATTTCCTTTTAACTATGACATATGACTCTTGGTTGTTCATGTTCACTTATTTCTGAATTACTATTATCCACGAATTGTTATTATTGATTATTCATGTTCATTTATTTCTGATGACTATTGATATTTCATCTTTATTTTTTCTTGTTTACAATTAACTATGACTGATGACTATTGATTAATCAATTTCATTATTTCTGATTTACTATTATCCACGAATGCTGAATATTGATTATTCATGTTCATTTATTTCTGACTTACTATTATCTATGACTGATGACTACTGATATTTCAGCTTTATATATTTCTGATTTACTATGAACTCTGACTGATGACTATTGATTAATCAAGTTCTTTTGTTTCTGATTACTATTATCCATGAATGCTGAATGTTGATTATTCATGTTCATTTATTTATAACTTACTATTATCTATGACTGATGACCAATGATATTGCATCTTTATATATTTCTGATTTACTATGAACTCTGACTGATGACTATTGATTATTCGTGTACATTTATTTCTGATTGAATATTATCCACGAATGCTGAATGTTGATTATTCATGTTCATTTATTTCTGACTTACTGTTATCTTTGACTGATGACTAATGTTATTTCACCTATATATATCTGATTACTATGAACTATGACTGATGACTATTGATTAATCAAGTTCATTTGTTTTTTATTTACTATTATCCACGAATGCTGAATGTCGATTATTCATGTTCATTTATTTCTGTCTTACTATTTTCTATGACTGATGACTATTGATATTTCAGCTTTATGTATTTCTGATTTCCTATTAACTATGACATATGACTATTGATTGTTCATGTTCATTTTTTCTGAATCACTATTATCCACGAATCGTGATTATTGATTATTCATGCTCATTTATTTCTGACTCACTATTATCTATGTCTGATGATTAATGATATTTCACCTTTATATATTTCTGATTTACTATGAACTCTGACTGATGACTATTGATTAATCAAGTTTGTTTATTTCTGATTTAATATTATCAACGAGTACTGATTGTTTATTATTCATGTTCATTTATTTCTTACTTACTATTGTCTATGACTGATGACTATATTTCAGTTTTATATATTTCTGATTTCCTGTTAACTATGACATATGACTATTGTATGTTTCAGTTCATTTATTTCTCTATTACTATTATCCACGTATTGTTATTATTGATTATTCATGTTGATTTATTTCTGACTTAATATTATCTATGACTGATGACTATTGATATTTCAGCTTTATTTTTTTCTTGATTACAATAAACTATGACTGATGACTATTTATTAATCAATTTCATTTATTTCTGATTTACTATTATTCACGAATGCTGAATATTTGTTATTCATGTTCATTTATTTCTGACTTACTATTATATATGACTGATGACTAATGATATTTCACCTTTATACATTTCTGATTTACTGTGAACTCTGACTGATTACTATTGATTAATCAAGTCCGTTTGTTTCTTATTTACTGTTATCCACGAATGCTGAATATTGATTATTCAGGTTAATTTATTTCTGACTTTCTATTATCTATGACTGATGACTATTGATATTTCAGATTTTTGTATCTAATTTCCTATTAACTATTACATATGACTATTGGTTG
>NW_021607805.1:0-1043 GCF_004785775.1 Grammomys surdaster | reverse complement strand
TTCCAGGTGTATGATGTTCTGCCTTACTCCTGTGTTTCTCCTGAAATTTTTGGACAAATAGGAATATTTTACCTGTGCAGATGAATATGATTATCATATGTGCCTGTCCTTTATTTTTGCCAGAATGTGGCCTCAGAACACTTGATCTTCATGTTATGGGTAGTCATTAGTCCCCATGTAGATATTTGAAATTGACCACCATTATGTGGAAAACCAGTCAGAGCTTTCCACTTCTGAGTTATCTCATTCTCCTGCCCTATGTTGCTTGTTTATGATCAACATTTAGATATTAATATTTTTATCTGTCCATTTGAATCTGTTTAAACATGCATTCCATTTTAGTAAAATTTTATTAATGTAGCATTTTAAACTGGTACACTTTCCATTTCTCTAAGATGAATACAGAACTGCTTTTAATGTCTAATTCTTTGTAGGAACTTCAGGAAAGAACTATGAGTTCTCTCTATCATCTCTGCCTCCTTGGTTGATTTTTACAGGGGCTTGAGTGTCTTAATATGTTACTTTTGCTGTCCTGAAACTTGTTGCATTGACCATGCTGGCATCAAGCTCAAGGACATACAGCTCCCTGTGCCTCTGAGATTAAAGACATGACCAAAACCACCCAGAATTTATATCATTTATATACTTACTAATTGTTCACATAATTCCTTTAATGTGTGATGTGTGCACTGGTCTGTTTCCCTCTCCATCTCCCTCTCAATGGCATTTCTCTTGCAAAGCTATATCCTATTCAGTGGGTTCAGAAGCAACACATGCAACTGTCATAATACAAGTTCCTAATAAAATGACATAGAGATTTGATTATAACTTCTGTGTCAAAGAAATAAATGATAGTAGCACCAAAAATGTATGATTATATTGTCTAGGAAGCAAAAATTTATTTACAGTGATGTCAGAATCATGGTTTGTGTTGTACACATATTTTAGGATGCAATAAATATTGATGATGTGCATATCAACTTCACTGGAGAAGAGTGGGATTTGCTGGATCCTTCCCAGAAGAATCTCTACAAAGATGTGAT
>NW_021607804.1:0-1712 GCF_004785775.1 Grammomys surdaster | reverse complement strand
CTTCTTTGGGTCTATCGAGTATGGCAGAAGTATCATTATTTTATGACTAATATCTATACCTGTGTTGCTGGTGGATGAGCAAATGTGTACAACCATTTGGGAAATCAATCTGGCACCTTCTCAGAAAACTGTGAATAGTTGTACCTCAAGAACTAGCTATAAAACTCCTTGAACATATGCCCAAAAGGTGCTCCAAGATTCTGTGAAATTACTTGGTCAACTCTATTTATATCAGCTTTAATTCATGATAGCCAGATACTGGAAAAAATGACTATTCCTCAACTAAAGAATAGATTTTAAAAATGTAGTACATCTACACAAAGGAATACGATTCAGCCGTTGAAAACCAAGTCATCTTGTTTTTGAGGGCAAATGGATGGAACTTGAGAATACCAACCCGAGTGAGGTAACCCAGCCACAAAAGAATATTCATGATATTTCATCTCTGAGACAGGATACACAGTGTATCTCCAGTTGTCATTGAACTGACTCAAGATCCACCTGCCTCTGCCTCCCTAGTGCTGGGAATAAATAGTCATGCACAGCACCACCTACTTCCAAACGATGTATATGTTCAAACTCAACATGCCTCATTTTTACTCAGCAATGATATGCGCACCTGTTCTCAGCAGTGGTATTCTGGCAGTTGTGCTATTTATATGCTCTCCCTGTCTCTCTCTGTCTCTGTCTCTTTAAATTAGTTGAATATTCTGCTGTCCTTCATGACTTAAAAGGAACAGTTTTTCATTGCGGATGAATTCAATTCAGATTCTATTTTGGTTTCAAATACTTGCAAGGTAGCTGACAATCTTTTGCACATTTTACCTTGTGCCCTGGGGTATAGGGATGAAGGTGTAATAACACTGAGTGCTTATAAAAATTGTTTAAGGATATAGGTGCTTCCATGTTAATCAAGTTCCAGTGCTTATTGCTTTCATGATCCTTGTCAGTCTCCAAAGTTTACAACCAATCCCCAGTGTTCACAGAAAAAACGGATGTGAAAAGTAACTAGTTCATAAGTCTGTTTTCTTTGTCCTAAGATTTTTATTTTTGAATGTACAGGTGAGTTTCTCACTATGGAGCTTTACACGTGAATGAAGTATCTAAGGCCAGAAGAGTGAGTTGAATCTCTTGTAGCTAGAGCCACAGAATGCTGTGAGCCAGCTGACACTGGTGCTAGAAACCAGATGATCTAGAAGAGTAATACATGCTCTGAGCAGCTGGGCTATCTCCCCAACCGCCATGAAGTGGTTTTACAGGTTTTCTAGACAAACTTCTGTAAGACAGTAGAAAAGAAAACATTCCATGGGTTACTGCTATTCACGTTTTCTGTCCTTTTTCACCCACAAGCTGGTGTGGATGTTGGTACCTGGTATCTGTCTAGAAAATTGTCCATTTCATCTAGATTTGCCAATTTTGTTGAGTATAGGCATTTGTAGTAGGATCTGATTTTTTTTTAATTTCCTTGGTTTCTGTTATTATGTCTCCCTTTTCATTTCAAATTTTGTTAATTTGGGTACTGTCTCTGCACCCTCTCATTATTCTGGCTTGGGATTTTTATCATTTGTTGATTTTTGCAAAGAACCAGCTCCTGGTTGTGTTGATTTTTGTATAGTTCTTTTTGTTTCTACTTGGTTGATTTCAGCCTTGAATTTGATTATTTCTTGCCATCTACTTCTCTTGGGTGTATTTGATTCATTTTGTTCTAGAGC
>NW_021607803.1:0-3280 GCF_004785775.1 Grammomys surdaster | reverse complement strand
CTCTGCTGTCCTGACAGTGAGAACTTCTGCCTTTCCTGTAATTCCTGACACACTGGCTGCACGTCACTTATGTTTTTGTGAAGGAGTAGGCTCTTGGTTTGAGACAGTTCTCTCTTCCTCATAAAAGGCATCAGGTCTTGTAAGTTTTCAATTACTTCTCCAGTGTCATCTCTTGATTTACTGTGAAATGACTTACAGTGTACACAGACACATTCATTCTACAAATTCTGTTACTTGGAGAATCCTGACTGTAATACTCCATTTACTCTGGCTTCAAATACCCAAAGATTTTTTTTAAAATTCCTATTATCAAAATTACACAAAAGACACCAATGTCTAATAACAACATCCTTGCATTCTTGACATTTTATACTTCAAGTACTGACATTTATTGCTTTAATTACTGTCTAAAATCTTCTACAGTAAAATTAGCTGGAATTTTAAAAATCAATTAATCAGTACTTTAGTTGAAAGAGAGCCAATATTAGAATGACTGTATTGACAGTTCTAGTTCTAACCATTTAAAAATGATTAAAATTCATCAACCATAAATAATTGTAAACCTGGGGAATATGTTGTGGAACTCATAAAATTTGCCTGTTTCAGACCTCTATTTCATGTGTAATTTCCACTCCATTAGGCCAAGTGGTGTTCTTGGTTATTTAATTTTAGTAACCTATGACCCATATAAAAGTAATGTTTCATAGAGTGTAGATATAATAAGTCAGATGTGGATCATGATGGCTTTATCAGTATTCCTCTCCTGAACACTGCTGTCCTGCCCACTAATCAAGCCTTGTCAGCATCAGATCCTAGGAACGAGTCCTAACTGTGAGGCTTTAAAACTGTCTCTGTGCTCTGCCTTCACAGAATGTGACCATTTGCTAACAGGGCAGCTGTGAATGGGAATTCCTGAAGAGAAGCTATGTCTGATTGTGACCCAGACTCCTGGAAGGAGTTTCTGTGCCTGCAGACACTGAAGGATAGGTTGCTGTGGAGAGACTGGAATTCTGTAGGGTCAGAGGTCAACGACTTCGTATTGGACTAGGCTTAGCTTCTAGAACAGCATTTGGTTGCCCAACTCTGAACTTACAGCTGATAATGAATAAGTACCTCTCAGAAACTACTGACTCTGTGGACAACTAGCTCCACCAACTCAGGAGCTAAGAATGTCTTCAGGTGGCATCTTGGGCCTACAGAAGAGCCCCTTCTCATTGTACCTGCCTCTCTGCAGTGCTCATCAATGGATTTCAAAGTTGCCTTGATTGATGACTTTCTTAGTTCTATAAAACTATAAAACAGTCATGACAGTGCTTCTGAGTTGGAACATGGAATTGGGTAACCTAACTCTGTGTTCCCTGGCCTTGGTCACTCAAAATGCCCCAGGATAAATGGTCTCTTATACTTTTTGGGGCTGTGTTTTGTGTCAGCATTATCATGGCCCACACTTTCAACACACACACAGTGTCTATAAAGGACACACTTGACCTGTTGGCACACTCTGCAGGGTCCACAAGCAGCTGCCATCTGACTGGGCTCTTAGATGTTCACTGACTGGAGTCATCCTGTGCCTTCCCTTGGCCTGAGTTTCCATTTAATTAAACCCCTTGATGAAGCCAGTTTTCCTGAAAGGCCTCCGTGGAAATGAGGACTGAAGACATGGCTCAGCAGGGAAGAACACATGCTGTTCTTGTAGAGGCCAGGGTTCCATTTCCAGAACACATGAGCAGGCTTACAACCATCTTTGTCTCCAGTTCGTGGCATCCTCTACCTCTTGTGGCACCCAAGAGCACTCTGTGGATGTAGTACCCTTCCGGATACATACTCAAAACATTCATATGCACAAAATAAAGGACAACTGAAAAACATTTGCAACAGTCTATGTGTGTGAGGAATTAGTTATGTTTATTTTTCAGAAGTGTTTCTGTATTATAAATGTCCTTGCCCTTACCAAGTCAGAATACAAGGGGGTAAGAGGTGATAGTTGGGTTCACCATTGTTCAACTTTCTTATCTTGAACAAACTGCCCGTGAGGCCCTGCTGCATCTGGAGGCAAAAGAGCCAGATACACGGGAGTCTCTGCTCCTTCTTCTGGGCTTTTGGGGGCGTTTGGTCCTGCCATGTCGGTTCTGACCCATCCAGGGCAGCAGGCATTCAGGAGGATTTTGTCCTCTCTCCTCTGCTCATTGAGTTTCCTGGCGTAGATTCTTGACAGGACTGTCACCCCAATCTTGGTGACTCCATATGCACTATCAGGCCATCCTTCTTTTGCATGGACTCCTTTCTTTGTGTCCTCCACAAACTTCTTCATGAGCCCCACCAGCTCCTCCTCAGTGATGGTCTCACTTCGAAACTTCTGCTGCAGCTCCGGGCTGCAGTTTTTCAGGGCCCTGAGACTCAGCATGCTGGACACATTCACCACTCTGCCTGAAAAGACATCACCATGTAGAGAAGCATACACAAGAGCAGCGCTTTCCATTTGGTGAGACATTAGATCAGAATGATTTCATTTGAGTCAGGGATGCAGAGCAGGACTCAAGTAGCATAGAATCTGATTTCTTGCCTCTGAGGTGTGGGTGAGCAGAGAAGCCAGATGACCATGAGGTCTGGTCCAGTGGGGCAGACAGGATAGAGGACAGGAGTTCTGAGAGAGGTATACCTAATCAACTCTATGCCTGAGAGCCACATTTCCAAAGGAGCTCACTTGTCATCATTGGTGTGTAATTAATGAGCCATGGTTCCCGTGCATCCAAAAGACTTGGAGTATTAGAGCAGTTCATGACAAACATAGTGGGATAGTTTGTTTTGTAGAAACGTGAAGCATGTTGATGGGGAGCTAACATGAGCCTGATGGAAGCAAGGGTCAGTTTGTGAGCAATTCTAAAGGCCTGATCTCCTTCCTGGAGGAGTTTTGGAGGAGAGGTGTTTGTAGAGATGTGTAGAAGTTCAGGAAAGGAGCCTGCTCCAGAAAGGAGGCCTCCTCAGAGGGTTTGCAGAAGTGCTTCTTGACAGCTGAGACCTGCTGTGGAGCTGAGCTTTGGAAGGCTCTTGTGTATGATGTGAGGACTTGTGGGGACAGGCTATTGTGACCAGTGGGATGTCAGTATGTGTGAAAAATGTATAGAAATTATTGGAATCCTAAAATCCGCATTGAGTGAGGATGTGGAAGAAATGGATCCTGGAATCATATTTGAAGGTTGAGGAAGAGTGGGACATGCAAAGGGAGAGTCAAGGGCCACAAAAGAATTGAGCTCAAAGAGCAGAGCCACACCTCCAAGTG
>NW_021607802.1:0-1091 GCF_004785775.1 Grammomys surdaster | reverse complement strand
TGTGGGAAGCTATCCTTATCACATCATTGCCATTAACAAGTCTGTGCGCATGCGCTGGAAGGTTTTCCCACCTTGATTAATCTGACAGTTGGAACACGTCATGTGGCCTGAGGCAACAGGAGCCCATCAGAGACTGCCACGTCCCAGGCGAGCTTAGCTTTCTATATAAGGGAAGGGTTTTAGGCCCTTGGGGTCCCTCCTCGTTTGTGAAGCTTATGCTCTCCCTCTCAAGATGCATTAAAGCTTATACTGCAGAAGGATCCTGAGTGTGCCGCGTCTTTCCTGCTGGCGGGAGGTTTCGCGGGACAACTGGTGCCAGAAACCCCGGACACTTGACCTTGCCATCGTCAGCACCTTGGAGGACCCCTCGATAGAGGAGGATTCAGAACTGCAGGGGTGAGTTCGGAGAGGTATGTCTATTCCTGAAATATTCGGGTTGTGCTTGGCTGTCATTTTCATGGTGCTTGTTTTGCTCTGTCTTCGCGGTGGCCATTGTTAGTAGCAAAGTAGTCTGAAGTAAATAGCCAGTGACACTGGTCTTGTCTCTTTCTCCCTCCTGTAGATAAAGGTGGGACAAAGTTCCTCTTGACTCCCGGCCGTTAGTCGGACGTAGATAAGCCGCGGGCTGGGCCGCTGTTACTTTCACTTTTGAGACGGTACTAAGGCGGACGTAGATAAGCCGCGGCCGTCATGGGTTCATCACAGTCAGTAATCACTACTTTGGAGGCCGTACTCAAACAGCGGGATATTAAAATTGCTAACAGGACTTTGAGGAACTTCATAAAAGAGGTGGATCGCGTTGCCCCCTGGTTTGCCGTCTCTGGGTCTTTGGCTCTCCCCTCTTGGAATAAACTGGGAAAGGACTTAGAAAGGCACCGCGATGACAACGATTTGAGTAACGGCACAGTTGCGATCTGGAAACTTATTAAGAACTGCCTACAAGATGAAAACTGTAAGATAGCCATAAGGAAAGGACAGGCTACGCTAGCAAGATGTTCAGGATAGCATGTCAGAAACCGAACGCAGTGAGAGGATGGGCGCGCGTAGGAAAAAGGTACCGAAACAAAAGGAAAAGGAACACCCTTCAGCTG
>NW_021607801.1:0-3332 GCF_004785775.1 Grammomys surdaster | reverse complement strand
GGATATTAGCCCAGAAGCTTGAAATACCCAAGAGTCAACTCACAGACAACATGAAGCTCATGAAAAAGAAGACCAAGTGTGGGTGCTTCGGTCGTTCTTAGTAGGAGTAACAAAATACTCAAGGGAGTAAATATGGAGACAGAGTGTGTGACAGAAACTAAAGTAGGGGCAGGCTGGAGACCATACCACCTGGGTATCCATCCCATGTACAGTCACCAAATGTAGATGCTGATGTGGATACCAGGAAGTGCATGCTGACAGGAGCCCCATATAGCTGTCTGTTTAGAGGTCTGAAAGAGTCTGACATATTCAGAGGCAGATGCTCACAGCTAACCATTGAACTGATCAAGGGGTTCCCAATGGAGGAGTTAGAGTGAAGACTTTAGGAGTTGAAAGGGTTTGCATCCCCATGGGGAAAGCAACAATAACAACCAGAGCTCCCAGAGTCTTAACCATCAGCCTGGGAGTACATAGGGTGGGACCACACCTCAAGTGGTATATGTAAGGGAGGATGGCCCTGTTGAGCATAGGTGGGAGAGGAGATCCTTGGTCCCACGACAGCTGGATGTCAAATGTGGGGGAATTCGAAGATGGGGCGGTGGGAGTGGTGGGTAGGTGGGAGCACATCATCATAGAAGCAGGAAGAGAGGGGATGGGATAGGGGGTTCCTGGGCATGAGGAGGGGAGAAATGGGGTAAAGGAATAATATATGACATGTAAATAAAATATCCAATAATAAAGAAAAAAACTTTTATGATGTACAGGAAAAGAATGTTTTTTTTAAAAAACATGAAATGCAGACCAGACAATACAAAATGTTCAGCTTCTCCTTCCTTTCATTACCTGAACTGAGGGCTTCACGTGAACTGGAGATCACCATGGAACCAAGTTACCAACATTTGCCCAGAAGAGGTGCATAGGCTCAGCCTTGTGAATGGAACATCAAGAACTGTGCTCACAAATCAAAATCACATTTTCCAGCCAAAGAAACCCTTCTGTCAGTGGAAGAATTTACAGATACATTTACATATGCTGTTGATGGTAATGATTATAAGAGACTAATACGGCATGTTTGAAACTTTATAGCATTCTTTATATGAATATACAATTGATGTTTCAATAAAGTTCATAGGTTATGAATAAAATATGCATGTGTAATATTAATTAACAAAGAATACTTACATGTAGTGGTAATTTTAATATAAATGTTTTTCCAGAGGAGCTATAAAAGTATGCACTCATACCACCAACTGTGAGCATATTGTCACCAGCATTCGCTGTTGTTTTACTTTTGATCTTAGCCATTATGACATCTGTAAGAAGAAATCTAGACTCATAATGAAATGAAATTCATGAAAAGTGATTTAATAATTTTCACATCAATGTACAGGAATTATATTTTCATGACTTTGCATTCTCATATAAATATTATTCACATCTTATGAGACTGGAACTTCTGTTGGAAAACAAAGCCAGATTTAATAACACACCTGAGATCACTTATTACTTAAGATTGTGAAGGAGAATTTGCATAGATTTTGGTGATTTGTTATTTATGGGTCAAATTCATATTATACTTTATTCCCAACATTTTCAAAAGTTCTGGTCTTTCAGGATCCAGAGATATTTTATTATGAATCATCACACTGTTCCATTTTATTGTTTCATTGAGTAAGGTCTGTGAGGAGGAGGCAATTAGTGGACAATCAAAATTACAATTTCTGAGGAAGTCTAAAGGTTACTCTTTCTGTCATCTCAGTCTCAGGGCAGCGTTCTGCTCCTCCAGGGTTTTTGACACACTCAGGATGTGGTTACAACACTGTGTCTTGCACAGTAATAGACTGCAGAGTCCTCAGATGTGGGGCTGCTGAGCTGCATGTAGGCTGTGTTGGAGGATTTGTCTGCAGTCAAGGTGGCCTTGCCTTTGAATTTATTATTGTAGCCAGTATTACCACTTCCAGGATAAATCTCTCCAATCCATTCCAGTCCCTGGTCAGGACTCTGCTTTACCCAGCTCATCCAGTAGCTGGTGAAATCATAGCCAGAAGCCTTGCAGGACAACTTCACTGAAGTCCCAGGCTTCACTAGCTCAGCTCCAGACTGCTGCAGCTGAACCTGGGAGTGGACACCTGTGGAAAGAAAGGCAAAGTGGATTCTATTGTCACCTTACATCCTGACTCCACTTCAGATTTGAAACTGGTCAGCACCTTACCTGCAGTTACTGACAGGAGAAAGAGAAACACCCAGCTCCAGCCCATGGTTAGACTCAGTGTGTTCAGGAAGAGGTCACTGATCATATTTTGTTTTCAGGACATCCCTCTATTTACTACCATAGACTCAGGTAATTTGCATATTCATAAGTAGCCATTTTTTTAATATAAGAACCTAGTCTAGCTGGCAACGAACTGGAGGGGAAGGACTAAAAGGGCACATGGGTCAGGCAGCAGGATGCTCAGGTCCAAGTCTTAATTCTCTCTGAGGAAATGCATTCCATATACTATTCCCTGAGCTCTGAGCAGATGCAGTGGATGTAATTTCAGGGACTAAGCTCTCAAAGGATTTTTGGCCTGAGTCTGTTGCTCCTCTTTGTCACAGTGTCATCAGATTGTCCTTTGATCAGATTGTTGTTATGATGATGATTAAAATGACAGAAAATTCCAAAAATTTTTGAAAATTTTCTACCTACTTTCAGATATATGAAATTAATGTTTGCATTTCCAACATCTTATATACTTCAAAACTCACTACAATGACTAAAAGTAATGTCTTATCTAGAAACACATAGAGTCATCACTAGTAAATACTGAGTCTCCTGAAATATTTCCCCCAAAAGTGAATATATTTTGTCCATCACTCATCAAATGTTAAAGTCTTTCTGCTTGGAGTTGGCATTCAAGGGCTCCTCCACATCCACGTTGTAATGTTTTTTAGTATGTCATATTATTTTTTAGTGAGAAATGGGTACATATGCAGAAAAGTTCATATATAAATCTCAGAGGATGACTTACATAATTCAGTTCCAAGAGACTGACCGGATATTGCTAAGCTTACCAGGAGACAGACATCTTTACCTGCTAAGCCATTTTGAGGTCTCCAAAGTTGTAATTTTTTACTTGTATGATTTGTATGTTTGTTATGCTGGTAACTATAGCTACTGAGAGTTCATGTGTGCAGTAATAACAGGGCAATCCCTAGAGATAGAATTTTATGTCATTCAACCACATTCTCTGTATCTTACATCCTTTCTTTTCCCTGTTTTATAGTGGTCTTTGATTTTTGAGTGAAAGCTTGTTATCATCTACTCATCTGTGACTGATTACTCTGTCAATCAT
>NW_021607800.1:0-2030 GCF_004785775.1 Grammomys surdaster | reverse complement strand
TCTGAAAGGCAGTTCGGGGTGTCAGAACCAAACTCTCCCCCGCCCCCGGAACGTCCCCTAGAGTCCAGCTACTCCTTTCTTGAGCGTAAAGTGATGTGCCTATCAAGGCAGAGAGAGAACCCAGAGGGCGCTGGGACTCGCCCTGGCGGATCACCCAGCTGTCCGGGTGTGAAGTCAGGAAGAAGATGAATCAAGAGGGGAAGGCGGGGGCGAGTCTCCAGAGGCTGCACCCCGTCATCTCCCTTTTCTCCTCCTCTCCCCTCCTCCGGCCCTCTGAGGAACTGTTTTTTGCTTGTCTTTCCAGGCCCACTTTTTTACACGTTTCACTCCCAACAGCGGGCTGCCACAGACCGTTTTCCATTCTCTGAGCGCCCAGCGCCTCTCCGACACCCTAAGGCTCAGACCGCGAGTGCAGAAGTCCCTTCCCCTAGCACGGCCCCTCGGCTCCGCCTTCCTGGCCTCCCCTGTTTCCTGAGACCCCCAGATGCCACCTTAGCCACGTCCTCTCCGCAGCCGCCACTCAAAGCCACTGTAAGCCCGCCAGACTCAACCCCCTCAGCGTCCACGCGTCCTCCAGGCCGCATCCTGCCCTCACGCCCCAGGACCCCAGTAGCAACCCGGTGCATAACCTCAGCTGCGGTCTCCACTCACGGCCGCCGCGAGAACTCACCTGGACCTCGGCCGCTGCGAGCCACCGGTCCCCGGCCAGACCGCCCGCTGCTCCCGGCCGCCCCGCCCCGAAGCGAGCAGCCTCGCCCGCTGCTCCCCCGTGCGATCTCACTTCCGGGTTCCGGAGGCGCTGAGTGGGCGGGCGCCAGCGCGTCGGAGGGGCGGGGCGGCCCGAGGTCACGCCCCGCCTGAAGGCGCGCAGCGAACGCCCCCTGCGGTTGGTGCATTCCAGTTGCCGAGTGTTCTACAGCTGAAAGGGGCGGGCGCTATGATAGCCACGCCTCTCTCCAGCACTATTTAGCCCGCTCAGCCTGGAGCCGGAAGCCCAAGAGTCTGAGGGGCATCTTAAAGCTACGCCCTCCCTCAGCGCTCCTGGCCCGGCTATTGGCCCGGCTATAGGCCCGGCTAAACCAACTGCAGCGAGCACGGTGCCCATCTCGCGTCCATAGGAGGCGGGACTCTGAGACACTTGCCTTTGAGTGGAAGGAGGGAGAATGGCGGATTCTTCAGAGCTGGACATTGGGTGAGTTGGGATCGCAGAAGAGCGGAATTTAGGGGCTCCGAGGGTTGGCCAAAGACCAGATCCTGGGCTCACAGGCAGCCGAGCTGGAGAACTTGGATCCTATGAGCAACCGCCCGAATCCCTCTCATACCAGAAGCCCTGGCTCTGAGCCGCTTCGGTGCGTGCTGGTGAGCTGTGGTCCCAGATGCAGCTCAGAATTAGGATTGTGTGTGGACTTTGGTAGACTTCCTCTCTGTTTTCCCCTTGGAGACAATGTTTCTTTTGTGTTGCTGACCCGGAGCTCTGTAGACCAGGCTGGCCTTGAATTCACAGAGCTCTGTCTGCCTCTGCCTTCCAAGAGCTGGGATCAAGGGTGTGTGCCTCCACCACCCAGCCTTGTTTTTTTTAAAGGAAAACCGTGACCGTACATGTTAGTACGACTTTAGCCCCAGTGCAGGCCTTTTCCTAGGCCTCAGGAGCTCTAGAGCTGTTTGCTGCACTCTCCTTTAGCCTTGGCTCACTATGAGAGTTCTACACCCATGGGTGTTTGCTTCATAGGAGTCTGAAGGATGGGGCTAGAGAGATGGCTCAGCAGTTAAGAGCACTGACTGCTCTGCCAGAGGACCTGAGTTCAATTCCCAGCAACTACATGGTGGCTCAGAGCCATATGTAATAGGATCCGGTGCCCTCTTCTAGTGTGTGTCTGAAATCAGCTGCAGTGTACTCATATAAATAAAAAAATAACTAAATCTTTAAAAAAAAGAGTCTGCAGGTTGAGGGTCACAGGCAAGCAGCTCTGTGAAGGTCAAGTGGGTGTGACAGTTCAGCAGGTAAAGGCTCTTGCCGCCAAGCCTCATGG
>NW_021607799.1:0-1930 GCF_004785775.1 Grammomys surdaster | reverse complement strand
AAAGCCCTGTATGACTAAGGGAAAACATGCACACCAAATCTGATATCTGAATTTCACATGTGTTGACAATCTCTGTCTAGGAACTAGGAAACAAAGAAAAAGAGCATGTAGACTCTGAAACAAACAATCTCTTTCTTTGCAGCTTTCCACTAGCTCTGTCTCCATTAAGTTACAGAATCACTATTCCTTCCCTTTAGCACCATACATTCGGGGTGTGACTTAAACAGGACCAGATTAATCCTGGAATATAGCAAGGAACTTGGCCGATCAAATACCTCCCTGCGGGCAAATTTATTTGCCCTCATTTCTTCATATTGACAGATTTTGTGCTTTCAAATAGAAACTGGAAACAGATCCATACAGGAGAAAGATGTCATATCTAGGCATGAACATAAAAACCTATTCTAACCTTGGAGATCTCCACCAGTTGGAGACCCTAAATATCTATTTATATTTCTGTCTACTTTGGCCAAGATGCAAGCAGTTTGCCAGAAAGGTAATTTGCCTTTTGGAATCCAAAGATTGTGACACTTATCTTGTCGTTTTTGCTGCCGGCTGACTAATTAAGATGTGCCTTTGTCTCCTTCCACAATTGCTTCTATTCTAAGCTTGGATTATATCATTTACTAGAAAGATAATGTCTAATAGTAGATCTTTAGTAAAGATGTTGGAATAGTAAATTCAATACTCTGTGTATGCCTGCTCCATGCATATTTAGTTTGCATAAAATACTAAGGTGTCTCACACATCAGAACAATATTAAGTAGAATTTGTCACTAATACCATTGTTTATGTGCTGTGAATATTCACAACCAAACATTGTGTATGTTGAACATTGACCATGTGGTATTAATGACTATGGTATTTTCTGATGCATATAGAAATGGAATGTTATTTCTACTGTTAGAAATGTAGTAATCAAAATAATAGCGATTCATAAATATACTTGTAACATGACAGAAACCCTATCTATAAAGACAGACAGAAAATAACATGAAATCTTTTCACTACAGGAACCCAAAATTATAAAGACACAATGAAAATGACTTAGGCCATTAAATGGTATAATAAAAAGGGGAGATGATCATAACCTGATGTATTGATTTCCTGAAAGGGCTTGTGATTCCACAAAGCTGTTAGTTAGCAAAGGACTAGTGTGGAAGAACAAATCCTAGAAAATCTAGTAAAATAAAAAGTCAATAACAATGTAAAAAAAGGATTGTATTGTTGAATGTCTTTGGCATTAATGGTAACATGCTACCAATATCTTTCTCCCGAGAGTGCTTCATTTACTCTTATTGTAGTATCTGTGTCTGTTAGTTATATCTGATTTTTACACTCCAAGGTGGTATGCTGAGGCCTTTTGCTGTCATAGCAGTTCTCACAGTAGCAAATCTAAGGATACAAAAATTTCAGAAATTTTCTAGTCTCTGTTACATTGTAAAGCTTGAATCTTATATGTTCTTAGCTGAAGACTCAGCACTGCATGTCTGTGACTAGGAAATTACACTCCAAAGCTGAATATGACTGAATTTCCTATAGGGAGACTATAAAAAATTTCTATATATACTATGTACTATGAGGATTATTCAGATTATATTAACATTATATTAAACAATAAATTCTAACTAGTATTGTCCAAATTCAGGAAGATACTCCAGAACTCCTTCATGCTAACTGAATGCAAGACTTGATAGATAAATGCACTTAGTGTTCTGACATATCTTGGAGGATTAAATATTAAATGTCTCTATTAAATATCAATATATGAGAAAAAACTATTTTGTGGGCTTACAATACACAAAATATGGGAAGCAGATAAAACAGGGAAGGCAGGAATCAGAGCATAGACTTCCTGAAGCAAACAAGCATAATCTTTGCAGCTTTCCACTGGCTCTGTCTCCTCACAGTTATACAAGCACTCTCCCTT
>NW_021607798.1:0-1086 GCF_004785775.1 Grammomys surdaster | reverse complement strand
TTCAGAATTTTTTCAATCTCTTTCTTCAGATACTTGAAGTTTTTGTCATACAAATCTTTTTCACTTACTTTGTTAGAGTTATATCCAGTAAGTTCATTGTAATTTTGGCAATTTTGAAGGGGACTGAACCCTGATTTCTTGCTCAAACCATTTATTTGTTCTATAAAGGAGGTCTACTAACCTCTTAGAGTTAATTTTGGATCAGGCCAATTTGACAAAGGAGGTTATCAGCTGTAGGAGTTCCCTGGTAGAGATTTTAGGTTCACTTATGTATATTATCATATCATCTTTTAATACCAATATTTGACTTTTTTCTTTTCTTATTTATATTCATTTGATCACTTTAATTGTTGTATTGTTCTGACTAGAATTTCAAATACTATATTGAATAGATAGCGAAAGAATGGATAACCTTGTCTTGTCTATGATTTTAGAATTGTTTTATGTTTCTCTCCATTTAATTTGATGTTGGCTACTAATTTAATGTATACTTCCTTAATTGAGTTTATGTTTATAACTTGTATCACTGATCTTTCCAACTTTTTAACATGACCATATAATAAATTTTGTAAAAGGTTTTTTTCAGCACCTAGTGGAGATGTTCATGTGTGTATTTTTTTCCTTTTTGTTTGTTTCTAGGGTCCATTATGTTGATGAATTTTTGAATAATAATCTGTGCCTGCATCCCTGGGATAAAGCCTACTTCATATTGAAGGGTGATGTTTTTGATGTCATCTTTTATCAATGTTCAGAAGATAAATGGGTTTGAAATTCTCTTTCTTCTTGGGTCTTTGTGTGCTTTAGGTATCAGACTGATTGTGGTCTCATAGAATGAAGTGGGAAGTTTTTTATGTTTATATTATGTGGAATTCTTTGAAGAGTATGGATATTAGCTCTTCTTTGAAAGTCTGATATAATTATATGTGAAAACCATTTGACCCTGAGCTCTTTTTTTTTGTTGTTGTTGTTGGGAGACTTCGAATGATTGCTTCTATTTTCTTACAGGTTATAGGACTGTCTTGATTGTTTATCATACCTTTTTTTAAAATTTGGTAAGTGGAACTTAAAAAGAAAATCATACATTTC
>NW_021607797.1:0-3756 GCF_004785775.1 Grammomys surdaster | reverse complement strand
TGTACTTGTCAGAACTTTCTAGAAAATACAGAGTAACACACTAATTTAAAATGTGACCTTGTTTCAAAAATAGAAAAGTAAAGAATCATGCAGATTTTGTTCTTGTTCACTGTATTACTAACCAGAAATCAGAATGTATTTTTACTTTTTTTATAACGGTTTTTGGAGACAAGAGTTTCTCTGTGTAGCCCTGCCTGTCTTGGAACTAACTTGGTAGACCAGGCTGGCCTCGAACTCAGAAATCTGCCTGCCTCTGCCTCCCAAGTGGTGGGATTGAAGGCGTGTGCCACCACTGCCTGGCTGGAATATATTTTTATTCTAACATTACCTTCTCCTGTGTATCCACAGGGTAGAGCCTATGTCCTGGACCCTTGGTAAGTGTGATTTTGTGTCTTTTAAGATAATAACTCAGGGTTGGGGATTTAGCCCAGTGGTAGAGCAATCTCCCAGAAAGCTCAAGGCCCTGTGTTTGGTCCTAAGCTATGAAATAAAAAAAAAGACAAAATAACAAAAAGACAATAACTCAAGGAACCCAGCACTATGATAGAGTGTACACAGACATACACAATGGACGGATACATGTATACATACGTGGTCACACACATAAAAAATGGATATATGTATATACACACAGAGACACACACATACAAGATGGATATATGTATATACACACAGACATACTTTTTAAACTATGCTCTCTACTGATTCAGACTGAAAATAGTTTTGAGGACTGCAGACCCCACCCCTGACTTCCCTACTACAGAGTTGGAGGGTTGAATGTGAGGCACCCAGCAAAAGCAAAGCAGCCTGAAGAGGGGACTACAGGCCACAGTGCAGCCCCGAAAGGAGCCAGAGGCCTCCATGTGCTATACTTTCCTCAATTTTCTTTCTTTCTTTCTTCCCTTTTTTTGTTTCCTTGTTCTTATTTTGAGACAGAATCTCACTATCTAGCCCTGACTGACTAGCCTGGATCTTGATATATATAGTCCAGGCCTCAAACTTAAGAGATCTGTCTGCCTCTGACTCCCAAGGGCTGGGATGAAAGATGTGTGCCACAGTGCTTGGCTTTGGACTTTCTGTTTGCATGTTTGCTCAGCCAGAGGATGGCCCTGGCTTCTTTCCCTGAGTCACTGACTTAGATGTTCACATGCAGAGTTGTTATAACTCCTTGTAATAGTCATGAGGCATTGCTACCACAGACAATGTAACAATGGATATTTTCCATCCATGAAGGAGATCTGATAATCTTTACAATGTATAATTGTTTAAGGGGTCTGTGTGACTGAATGAAAGAGGACAACTTCCTATGATCCAGGCTGGCCTACAATTCACTGTGGAGTTTAGATTGGCCTCAAACATGAAATCTCTTGCCTGCTGAAGCCAGAAAAGGGCATTTGACCTCCTGGAACTGAGGTTACAGACAGTTGTGAGTGGTACTGACACCATGTGGGTACTAAAAATCAAACCCAGGTCCTTTGGAAAAGCAGCCAGTACTCTTAACCACTGAGCGACCTCTCCTGCCCCTAAACAGACACTTCTTCTCGCTGTAGTTAAACCAGTATTTCAATAATGGCCATCTGGCAATGGGATCATCAAGTGGACAGTAGAGAAATGAGCTGAAAGACATTTTCTGAGGCTCTGATAGTCACCACACAAGGTGAGCTGAAGACAGTTGTTGGAGTACCTTCTGGGGGCCCATTAATATGTGAGTGTAAATGAGATAGGGTGTGTGGGAAAATACACTCTCTCCCAGGTTTAGACATTGCTTATCTGACAGTGGCAGGGCCCTGTTCTCTGCAGGGACACTAGGAGACAATGCACCCCTTGTCTCTGCCAGGTCACAGAAGCTACCCTGGCATCCCTGGACCTGAGAAGCATCACACTGTTCTCTGTCTCTGCCACCAGTCAATGTTCTCATCCCAGTCTACATTCTTCTCTACTTTGTTGTATCTCACTATGTAGCTCTGGTGGCCTAGGCTCACTATGTAGACAAGGCTGGACTGGAACTCACAGGGACCCACCTGCCTCTGTTCTGGGATTAAAGGTGCATATCATCAAGCTGAGATGACCTCAGCTGTTGTCATTCAGGTGCCGTCTACCTTATTTTGAGACAGTCTCTCATTCTTATTGCTCTGGTGTTCAGTGATTGGGTGAGGCCAGCTGTGCAGCAAGCATCAGGAATCCACAAATCTCCAGTGCAGAGATTACAACTGAGCACCGAAACATGTGCCTGGCGGTTTTTTAGGAGGGCACCTCTTTACAGTAAGACTCTGGAGCCCCTCCCATTCAGATCAGGTCTGCTCCTCTTCCTCCCTACTTTCTAGCTTGGCATACCCTGCACACTCTACTTTCTGGGCTAGCAACTGGACTTAAGCATGCTAAGCACTCACTCCAGTGTGGAACTGCACCCAGTCCATTTGTGTCTTTAGTCAGTTCTGCTCCTGTGACTCTTCCTGGGCTAATACAAAGCAGCAAATGTGGTCCTGCCATCTCAGAATATTTGCCTCAAGAGGACAGGCCAGCTTCCTGTCTCTGGGGACCATGTTCAGGCAAGTAGATGATCCTGGGCTAGTCTGATGACAGAGAAGCCTGACTTTCTTACTCATCATCCTCTCCCCAGGCACACAAGGGGGACCATCCAGAGGATTAGCACCCAAGGGACCTGCCACCTGGTGGCAGATACAGGCATTGCATGCAGCTGAGATGGAGGTAAGAACAGCTGAGCCAGGGCCAAACACCAACTCCTCAAAACATGAGGTAAATGGTTTATTTAAAGCTGTAAAGTTTTGAAGGGCAGTTTGAATGCAGTCCTGTGTAACTTATAAATTATCATGAAATCAACCTATCTATGATTTTCTTTTGTTTTGCTTTGTTGACACAGGGTCTCATGTAGCTCAGGCTGGACTTGAACTTGCTAAGTAACCAAAGGTAACCTTGAACTTCTGATCCTCCTGCCTTTGACTCTCAACTGCTAGGATTACAGGCACAAGTCATAGATCACACCTGTGTATCAGATGCTTTCAAACTTGATATGTCTTTTTCATGAATTTTCTGTTCAAATGTACCTTTCAGCTAAGTCTTCATCCTGGTTTTGAAAGAAGTACGTTTCAGAAATATATTCTGCTTATGTGGAAAATGAAAATACTGCTTAGAGGGATCATAATTAAAAAAAATAAAAAATAATACTGGCTCAGTACATAAAGCTCTTGCTGTTCTAACAGAAGGACCTTCCTGTGTTCAATCAACAACATCTACTAAGGGGAAACCATGTCCTTTCTAGCACTGAGGAGGTAGAAGAGGAGAAAGATCCAGGCCAGTTTGGTTAGACTAGCTGAATCAGACTGGTTAGCTCCAACTTCAGTGAGATCCTGTGTCAAAAGGTGAGGCAGGGAATGACTAAAGAAGATACTCGAGATTGACCTCTGGTTTCCCAATGTATCAATGACACACAACTGCATACGAACACACACACACACACACAGACACACACACACAAATATGCTGGCTAGATTATAAAAATAACTACAAACTCACAAGATAAAAGCAACATCATATGTAAGGTGTACTTGCTAAAGCCTGTAAGAAGGAATTTGATGTTCCTCTTGCTGACCTCTCCAAGTGGGGGCCATGTGGACCTTATTATTCAATAACAATCACTTAGAAACCAAGATCTATTATCTTGAGTTGCTATTTTCTGTGTCCACAGGAGGGGGGGCTCTTTTTCCTGATCAGAAGTAACTACTAAGTTCTCCAGTG
>NW_021607796.1:0-1213 GCF_004785775.1 Grammomys surdaster | reverse complement strand
AAAAAACTCAAGTAAAATATGGGGAACAGTGTTCAACCAAGAATTCTCATATTCTCAAGAGAGGAATATTAAGTGGCTGAGAATCACTTAAAGAAATGTTCAATGTCTTCAGTCATTATCGAAATGCCTCAGATTCCTTCAAAGACTTCAAAGACTCAGATTCCTTCTTATACCTATCAGAATGGTTATGATGAAAACTTCAAGGGACTGCACATGTTGTTTGTGGATGTGGAGCCAAGGGAATACTGCTCCATTGTTGGTCAGAGTGAAAACTTGAGCCACCACTCTGGAAATCAATTTGATGGTTTCCCAGAGAATTGGAAATAGTATTACTTCAAGAGGTAGCTAAACTACTCTGGGATATACACCCAAAGTAGCTCCACAATAACACCAGGACACTTTCTCAACTATTTTCATATCAGATTTATTTGTAATAGCTCAAAACTGGAAGGGACCCAGAAGCTCATCAAGTGAAGATTAGATAAAGAAAATGTGGTTCATGTTCACCATGGAATACTACTCAACTATTAACATGTAGGACATCATAAAACATTAAAGCAAATGGGTGGAATTAGAAAATATCATTCTGAGTGAGGTAAGACAATCCCAAAAAGACATGCATGGCTTGTACTCACTTCTAAGTGAATATTAGCCATAAAGTACAGAACATCATTGCTACAATCCATGGACACAAAAAAAGCTAAATAACAAGGAAGGATACGTGAATCTCATTCAGAAGAGGATATGAAATTGTCAATGAAAATGGATAGTGATAGGGAACACGGTGTGAGAAAAGATGGAGGGAAGATTAGGGTATAAGATGTCTATAGATCAACAAGAAGAGGGAATGGAGGGTGAATGATATTCAGTGATAAAGGGGGAGTAGAGGAGAACATCCCTAGGAACTGCCAGTGACTGGTCTCCTTTCATTGTTGGACAAGTGGAAAGCTCCTGATAGTTTGTGGTTGGACTTTTGGTAATCCTGATGAAATATTAGCAGCATAAGAAATAAACAGTATTAGATAGTCCATTGATAATGCTTCGTCAAATCCCTATTGTTGAGGGTTACTGAGGCATTGTAAAGGTGTTCCCTATTCCTCCATAGCCTATGAGACACTTGGATGGTCCATGGTAGATGGAGGATGGCACCAGTTTTGATATTCACTTTTGTTTTATTTGTGGAAACTTAATTTAATCAAAACACAAGGTATGA
>NW_021607795.1:0-1044 GCF_004785775.1 Grammomys surdaster | reverse complement strand
CTATGTAGCCCAGTTCATTGGTGAGCACAAGAATTCTCCTACTTCAGCCACCTGAATGCTGAGGTCACAGCCATGAGCCACCATGACCAGATTGTCTTAAATTAAGCAACAACAAAAACAACAAAATCTTTAAAAGTATTTTAGATATGTATTTAGAGGGGTGGTATATGCTGGGGGTGGCATACTCTGGGGAGAGTGGATTTTGGAGGTGTCAGATGTTGTGGTGTCAGATGTTGGGGTGTCAGATGTTGGGGGTGGCATGCTAGGGTACTGCATATATGGAAGTTGTCATATAGATGTGACTACAGGTGTTCTGGCACCCCGGGCTGATGCATGGCAGACACAGATCCCTCTAGAGCTGTAGTTATGGGTGGCTATAAGCTTGACAGACAGAGGAACTCACACTCTCTAGAATTAAGTGTGTCTCTTAATTCATGACTCCTCTCTCTGGTCCCATTTAAGAAATGTTTTAATTACACTTTTGTGGTGACAGACCTGTGGAAGTCAGAGGACAGCTTTGGAATGTTGGTCTCCCCCTTCTACCTTGTGGGTCCTGGGACTGAACTCAAGTCATGAGGGTCAGTTGCAAGTGCTTTTACCCTCTGAGCTGCTGAGATGTCACCCGCTCTATCTTATTGATGAAAAATTCTGCAGTAATAGTTCAGTAAAATTTCCTGATGTGGATTGTATGCCTTTAACTTCAGCACTCAGGAAGCAGAGACAGGCAGATCTCTGTGAGTTCGAGGTCAGGGTCTACAGAGCAAGTTCCAGGACAGCCAGGGCTACACAGAGAAACTGTCTTGGAAAAACAAAACAAAACAAAACAAAACAAAACAAAACAAAACAAAACAAATTGCCTGATTTTCCTGACTGTTGCTTTCCTGTGAATTGGGATACAGAAGAACACTTTAACTAGAAATGCTGATGCATCCCACGTTCTTTTAAACATAGTGTAACATTATCACAATGGAGGGATTCAACTTGACCTGACTGCAGCCGTAGCAACCATAGTTACTTCTGAATAATCCTGTCAGGTCCCCTCCC
>NW_021607793.1:0-1131 GCF_004785775.1 Grammomys surdaster | reverse complement strand
AATAGAATACCAGAATTGAAGGGAGAATCTGAAGTGTTTAAGATACAGTAGAAGAAAATGTTACATATATCAAAAAAAATGTTAACTCTAAAGAAGGCCTGACACAAAATTTCCAAGTAATCTGACATAGCATTAAAAGTCCTAATTTAAGAATAAGAAGAATAGAAGCAGGTGAAGAGTCCCAGCTCCAAGACCTGAAAATATTTTTAATGAAATCAGAGACAAAAATTTCTCCAGCTTAAAGAAATACAAGCATATAAACACACAAGAAGCTTATAAAACACCAACTAAATTGGATCAGGAAAGAAAATCACCTTGTTACATATTATTCAAAACACACAATTTACAGAACAAAGAAAGAACATGAAAAGTTGCAAGGAGGAAAGGTCTCATAACATACAAAAGCTGACCTATCAGAATCAGAGCTAATTTTGAGAAAAAGACTTGAAAAAAAGAAGGGCTTGGACAAATGTCTTACAGCATCTATGAAACCAAAGATGCCAACTTATACCACTATTCACATGCAAATCTCTCAATCACCGTCGATGAAGAGAACAAGATAGTGCAAGACAATACCAACATTATAGCATGTTTGTCTACAAATCCAATACTACTGGAAATACTTGTAGGAAAACTGCAAAAAAGAAGGTGAAATAAACAAAAACACATAAAAAATATATAATTCCACAGCATACACACACACATACACACATACACACTAACACCACCAACATTAACACAACAGAAATTAAAAAGTCATTGGTCATTAATATCTCGCAATACTAACGGTAACTATTCACCAATACAAAGACACAGGCAAACAGAATTGATTTGAAAATAGGATCCATTATTCTGCTGCAAACAAGGAACATATATTCACAAAAATATATAAGTTACCACAGAAAAAAGGACTGACAAATTATCCAAACAAGAATAACAAAGGAGCAACTCAAGGAGGCATTGTAATAAATAATAAAAATAGATTTTCAATAAAAATTAATCAAAGGAAGAATCCACCAAGATGACATCTGAAAATAATGCTCTGTACTCAGGCACCCACATTCATAACTGAATCATCACTAAAGCTTAAATCACACAACACCCCCCTAAATTAATGTTGAGAGACTTTAA
>NW_021607792.1:0-1333 GCF_004785775.1 Grammomys surdaster | reverse complement strand
ATCAATGGAAGGAGAGGCCCTTGGTCCTGTGGAGGCTTGAAGCCCTAGTGTAGGTAAATGCAGGAGTGGGATGTGGGTCAGGGAGCACCATCATGTAAGTTGGCACAGGATGGAGGATAGGGGATTTGTGGAGGGGAAACTGAGAAGAGGGATAACATTTAAATGCAAATAAATTAAATAAGCAATTTATAAAAAGAAAAAAAAAAGAATGTTTTGCTGTAGAAATGTCCCTGTATCCAGTTGAGGCTGCTCTTGCTGAGACCACAAGAGGGCAAATCCCCTGGAACTTGACTTACAGATAAGAGCTGGCAAGTTGGAGCTTAACCCTAAACCTGCATCCTCAAGAAGAGTGGCCAAGTGATCTTACCTGCTGTGCCATCTCTCTGGTCTCCAATCTTAGTTTTGGAGACTCTCACTAACCCTGGACCTCACCATGGTAGACTAGGCTGGCTAGAAAGCATCATGGATCCTCCTGCCTCTGCCTTCTTGGTGATGGTATTATAGGCACATACTCCTCCACCCTGCATATTTACATATGTTCTGGGAATTCTGGTCCTAGTGCATTTCTTGGATCAAGACAAGTTTCAAGATTCAACCTTATTAAAAACAGCTATAGACCCAAACACAGATGCAACTTAATGCAGTCCATATTGGGAGCCTAGCTGACCATTTCCCTCCAAGATATTTTCAAGGTGATTTTAACATTCATGACACAATCAATAAAACCAAGAATGCACCTCCTCCCCACCAAGTCATGCAGAGACATATCAAGAGTCATAAACCTCTGAAAGAAACATTTAAGCCTGAAGAGGTATCAGTAAAAGGAAAGGCACAGACACTAGTTAACTGTGACTTAAGCACCCACAACAACTCTATCTGTCCCATTCAGAAGAACTGTCTGTGTACATGTGTGTGATTTGTGATCATTGTCAAGTATGTGTGTGCATGTTGATGTGGGTGCCAGAGGTCAACTTTAGATTTCCTTCCTCGGGAAACATCTCCCATTAGAACAAAGACTCCTCTTTACTTTTGATCACATGTCTATGTGTGGTACCTATGAGTCTCATGTCAGCATAGGACAGAGGTGTTGCATTTCTTGGAGCTTGAATTAATTCAGGATAATTAATTTCTTAGCTCTGAGAACCTGAAATAGATGTTTGCAAACAAACTCCAATCTGCATGGGCACACAGAAGAATTAAGGAATCTAATTCTTCAGATGAAAACAAGGAAACATGTGGCTTTATTTTATCCATCTTTACACCCCAACCCGTCTACAAACCTGATTTCTGTTTCTCTTCTGATCCAACGTCTTTCAGGATTGCTCCACTGTCT
>NW_021607791.1:0-1551 GCF_004785775.1 Grammomys surdaster | reverse complement strand
GTATCAGGTGTAGGAGGAGGCATGGGAGAAGTATAGAGGGTTAGGAGTTCATGGGTGTGAGGCAGCTTGGGACTGGGAACTAGAAGTATCCGTCCCAGATGCCAATGAAAGAAGAAGTTCCAGGACCCACTGGGGATAGCATTAGCTGAAATATCCAACAAAGGGGTTCTAGAACCTATAGAGACCATATCCAGTTAGGTATGGCCCCCCAGTTGAGGGAACGGGCTACCCACCCATCTCAAACATTTAACTCATAATTGCTCCTGTCAGAAGGAAATACAGGGACAATGAGTGGAGCAGAGACTGCCTCACCTGGGGACCCCATCTGCAGACACCAAACACAGACACTATTGCTGATGGCAAGAAGTGATTTCAGACAGGGGCTTGGTATAGTTGTCCCCTGAGAGGCTCTTCCAGATCCTGACCAATACAGATGCAGGTGTACACAGCCAACCCTAAGACTGAGCACAGAGACTCCAAGTAGGGGAAGTAGGGGAAGGACTTAAGGAGCTGATGGGGTTTGAAAACCCGTAGGTTGAACAATATCAACGAGAACTCCCAGAGCACCCAGGGACTAAACCATCAACCAAAGAGTACACATGGAGTCACCCATGGCTCCAGCTGCATATATAGTAGAGTATTGGCTTTTCTGACATAAATGGGAGGACAGGCCCACCGTCCTGTGGAGGCTCAATTCTCTAGTGTAGGTGAATGCAGGAGTGGCTAGACATTGGAGGGCACACCATCATAGAAGCAGGGGGAGGGGAGAATATAGGCAGTTTGTGGAGAGCAAACCGAGAGGGTGTAAAATTTGAAATATAAGTAAAAAAAACAATTAAAAAAACAGAAACAGAATATTTTGCCTGTATAAATATCCCTGTCTCCAGTGCAGGCTGTGCTTGCTGAGGCCAAAAGAGGGCAAATCCCCTTGAACTAGTCTGACAGATATGAACTGGCAAGTAGGAGCTTAACCCTGAACCTGCATCCTCCAGAAGCGTGGTCAAGTGATCTTACCTGCTGAGCCATCTCTGGTCTACAATCTTAGTTTTGGAAAGTCTCACTAACCCTGGATCCCACCATGGAAGACTAGGCTGGCCAGCGAGCACCTCCTGCCTCTGCCTCCTTGGTGGTGGCATTACAGGCACATACCCTTCCCACCTGGCATATTTAGATAGTTTCTGGGAATGTAACTCTGATTTAGAGCAGGAAGAATTTCTTTACTGAGCAAGACAAACCTCAAGATTCAACCTTATTAAAAACAGCTATAGACCCAAACACAGATACTTTTTAATGCAGTCCATGTCAGGAGCCTAACTGACCATTTCCCTCCAAGATATTTCCAAGGTGATTTTAACATTCATGACACAATCAATAATACCAAGAATGTACCTCCTTCCCACCAAATCATGCAGGGACATACCAAGAGTCATAAACCTCTGAAAGAAACATTTAAACCTGTAGAGGTGGCAGTGTAAGGAAAGGCACAGATACTAGCTAACTATGACTTAAAGCACCCACAACAACTCTATCTGTCCCATTTAGAAGAACTGT
>NW_021607790.1:0-1509 GCF_004785775.1 Grammomys surdaster | reverse complement strand
TTTGCCCTTTACTGTTCTAGGTCCCTTTAATTATACACAACAAATTTTATCCACTTAACTATAGGAAGTCTTTCAAGTCATAATTTTCTCTTTCAGTTTCTTCAGACTGAAATAGTCTAGAGGTAACCTGAAGTAGTAAAATAAACAATAGCCAGTTTGTTTTTAGTTCAATGTCTGGTCATGGCCTGGATTTCAATAGAATGTTGCATAATTGAGTTAGATAAAAAAGTTCTGTAGCTGTGTAGGGAACATTTGATTGTGATTTGTAAGTGTGGATTGATTTAAGGATTTGGTCAGGTGTTGAGTGCTTCTAGATGCTAGTTCTTGAACCAATACAAGAACTGGCTATAGCAGTCAAATATTTGAGACATTTTAGCAGCAATTAAACATAATCCATTTTCCTGGGATTCCTTATAATTGTCAAGGACAAGGGATTGTTGAAGGGGACCATTGAACTTTAAAACAATATCTTCCTAAAATAAAAAAGGGAAAAATTGGGGAGATATACTCTTGTACAACACAAATTTATATATATCTTATTAATTTTATTTTTGATTATGAAGTTATTTTCTAAAAATTTATATGCCAAGAGCTTTCTACTGACTGTCTCTGGTACTCTACAGCTAGGAATAATTATGCATAGTGTATTTTCATGAGTGGTATTGCTGCGTCTTCAGGTTGATCTATTTAAATTTTTCTGGGGGATCTTCAAATTTATTTTCAGTGTGGTTTCACCTTTTTGCAATCCCACCATTAATGGAAAAGTTTTCCTTGTTCTTTACATTTTCACCAAAATGTGCTCTCACATTCTTAGCCATTCTGATTGATGTAAGGTGGAATCTCGGGTCATTTTGATTTGCTTTTCTCTGATCACTAAGGACTTCGAACATTTCTTTAGGTAATTCTCAGCTATTTGAGATTCCTCCCTTGTGACTTCTTTGGTTAGTTCTATACACGATTTTTCGATAAGTTTGTTTGGTTTATTGGTGTTTAGCTTCATTTGTTCCTTATATATTTTGGATAATAACCCTCTATCAGATATGGGGTTAGTGAAGATTTTTTCCAATCTGTGAATTTTCAGTCTTAAATTTTCAAAAGCTCAAATTGATTGGACAAATTTTAGACAAGATTAAGCGAGATAAATTTCCAGTATGACTTTTATCTGAAGTAATGAAAAAATCTACTACTAGAGTATTGCTGGCATTTAATTAGCTGATGGAGGAAACTGAATAAGATTTTTTCGGAGATGCATGCTCCAAGATGCATGTTGCAGTAGATGACCTTTTCCCCCAGATGATGTGAATAATGTCCATTGTTCTTAGACAGAACTTAAAGAGTTTGAATGCAGAGGTGATATTGGTGTTAGCAGAATTCATGTGCAAAAATGATTTATATTTTTGAAAAGATGTAGCACTAAAATATTAAATAAAACATTTAATGAATTTCAGTTATTCCTGAAGGTGATTAATAAAATAGGCAATAGTGGCCATCTCTATGTATCACCACATA
>NW_021607789.1:0-1371 GCF_004785775.1 Grammomys surdaster | reverse complement strand
ATGTCTCCTGAGTAGGAGCTGGAGGTCTGTGCACAGGAAGTGCTCAGCAGGCTCCAGGCAGCACTGCTCCAACTGAAGTAGCTGCAAAGAGTTCCAGTGCCTGCAGCTCCCTGCCCTCCTCTCCCCCGCCTGAGGAGGAGGATGAGGAACTGTACCTGCAGTCACTAGAGATAATCTCACACTACCTGTGGGATCATGTGGCAAGCTCCAAGGACAAGCAGCCTCTGGGGAAGGCCAGGAATGCTGGACAGAGGGCTTTGGAGTACCTTATGGCACTTGGGCAATGTCCTGGAGTACAACCACAAGATGGCCTTCCAGAGCATGCTTCAGAAACTGGACATTAAAAAGAAGAGGAAGTGGAGAGCTTTAGAGAAAGGACTGAAGAAGCCAAAGGGGTTTGCAACCCCATAGGAAGAACAACAGTATCAAACAACTAGACCCCCAGAGCTTCCAGGGATTAAACCACCAACCAAGGAGTACACATTGAGGGACTCAGTGCTTCAGCTGCATATGTAGAAGAGGATGGCCTTGTTGGGCATCAGTGGAAGGAGAGGCCAACCATTTCCCAGTCTACAGGAATGCCAGGGCAGGGAGGGAGGAATGGGTGGGTGGGTGGAGGAAAACCCCCATTGTTAGATTTTTGGCGCAGCTTGAAACAGACAACAGCAAACCAGACAGTTCCATGAGGGGAGAGAATTTATTCAGAGTAGAAGGTGGGGAGAAAAAACAGAGGAATGGCGGAGAGGAGAGAGAGAGAGAGGAGAGAAGTGGAGGCAGGCCACGACCAAGTGGAGAGGGGGGGAAAGGAAGGGGGAGGGGCAAGGGGCAGAGAGAACCTGCAGGCGAGGGATCAAGGGATCAAGAGAGTGAGGTCGGGGTAGGAAGCCCCTTTTACAGTGGGCAGGCCTAGCTGGCTGTTGCCAGGTAACTGTGGGGAGGAACATGCCTGGCTGTTCCCAGGTAACCTATAAGTTGAGGTGACTAAAAGGTTAGCCTCTCATAATCTAGTCATGGAAGTCTTTTTTACTAAGAGCCTGATTTCCCAGCTCACAAGGTGTGAAAGCCAAAGTACAGATAGGATCTTAGTAGGTATTTTAGGTGAAGGGCCATGAGGATTTGGAGAGCTCAAGTGGTTGGATATGGGGTTGATTTAGAGGAAGGAGAAGCATGTGGTCTGAGTGCTGACTAGATGAATAGTTGAGACACATCCTCCAAAGAGAAGAGTGAGAGGCTGCTTGGAAAGATGGCTCTCAAATTCTGTTTATCTTACACATCTCTCAGATTTAAAAAACAAACAAACAAACATGCAATCTTTAAGCATCTGCCATGAACATTTGGTCTGGAGTGAACACCTTCATTCTGGTTAGAGCA
>NW_021607788.1:0-1599 GCF_004785775.1 Grammomys surdaster | reverse complement strand
GGATTCCTTGTGCATTTTAATCAAAAGCACAATCCATCACAAATAGTCTACACAACAGGTGTGGCCTGGAATGTGTTATAATTTCATTCTAATTCCTATGGATTTAAAGAGAAAGATATCAAATACACACTTGTAGCCCAGTCGCAGAGGTCACACATGGATCTGGAGACTCTCTAGTAGGAGAAGGCCAAGAAAATCTCCAGTGCTGGAGATAAATCACATAATGCCCAAGGTCAGATTTTGCTTTCTCATTAAGCAGCAGCAAAGCCTGCTTCTGAGCAAGACACTGAGTTTGCTTATTGCAAGAAGAGCTTAGTAATGTGAAAGCAGAGCTTGAGAGCTGGAGTAAGAGCATCTGAATATGACAAAACAGAAGCATGAAGAGCAGTTTCCAGCCTAGATGTCAGCAGTGTGAAGAACAGTGAAGAGAGGAGGCAGCAAAGTCACAAGGTGACTGACTGGCATCCTTACTTGAGAAGATGAACACATACATCTCTTGGTACATGTTATGCAGTTACTGATCTAGCAAATGCCTTTTTGTCACTATGTCTCAATTAATATCACCAGAAGCAGTTTGCTTTATTTGGCATTGCCAGTAGTATTCATTTACAGTTTTGTCCCAAGGATATATTATACTTGCAACTCTGTGTCATAACTTAGTTAGAAGAGACCTTGATCTTCTGTGTCTTCCATAAAATACAATATTAGTACTCTAAAGTGGACATTATGTAGAATTGACCTAGGCAGTATGACGTGTCAACCAATTTGGATTCATTGGTAACTCATCTGGGCATCAGAAGACAGAAAATAAATCCAACTAAATTAAGTAGTCTTCTAATTTAGTGCAATGCTTAGGAATTTATTGCTGTAGAGTATTCAGAGATATTAATTACAAGGTCAAAGATATGAAATTGCACCCGGCCTTTCTTAACACAAGGAAAGAAGCACAACTATTAGTAGGCTTATTGGGATCCTTGAGACAGAACATTCCTCATTTGGGTGTGTTACACCAGCTAATATACCAAGTAGCCCAGAAACCTGCTAGCTTTCTGTTGGGGGCCAGAAACAGGAGAAGGCTCTCTAACAGGACCAGGCTACTGTGCAGACTGTTCTACTATTTTCAGTGTCAGATAGGAGTATTGTTTGGAGCCTTTGACAGGGTCTTATTGTGAATTATAGGTTTTGAATATTGGAATAAGGCTCTAGTGTCAACTCTATCCAAATATTTTCCCTTTTAAAATGACATCTTGGCCTTCTAGTCCATCTTAGTAGAAACTGAAGAGAGAGTAGGAGAACAAGTTACCATAAAACCTGAGCTGACCATCATGAGCTGGGTGCCATTTGACCCAACCAGACAGCAGCAGCAACCCAGCATCCTGAGCATCTGCTCAAGGCACAAGAAAGTTACATAAATAATTTTCCCAGATGCAGTTTTCTATTCCTGTACCATGCTCTTTGCTGTCATACATGCACCTAGAGCTTCCTAGTGTAGGACGTATCATCAAATGACTGAGGAAGACATGACTAGGTCATGGTTTGACTAAGGGTTCTGCCTGTTATGGAGGCCCAATCAAGAAATGAACAACTGCAGCATGAAAA
>NW_021607787.1:0-3060 GCF_004785775.1 Grammomys surdaster | reverse complement strand
ACTGCTCTAATCTCTTGTTTCTTTCTATTCTCCAAAGTTTCCTCATCATTAAAAATTTCATTCCTTTTGCTCAGAGGCTTTGTTATTTGTTTCTGTTTAGAGCAGTGTCCTCTATAGCTGAGACTTTGGTCATTATATGTAGTCAAGGCTTGATTTGATGACCTAATCCTGCCTCTGCTGTACTATGCCTTCAAATCAGTTATACATTTCCTTTCAGGCTGGGCTCTACTGCTCAGTGTGAAGGAAAAGACACTAGTGAATGAGTGTCCTCTAACCTCCATGGCTGTTTTTTGTGGGAATTACAAATAAAGAGGGACCTGTGTAACAAATGAGTTTCATTGAAAAACTCTGAAGCTGGTGCAGTCACCGTACAGAAAGGCTGTGGAGGAAAGAAAGCGGGAGCTTTCCTGTTTTGACAGTAGTTGGCTTTAGTAATGAGTACACAGGTAATCAATTTTACATGGTCAGTAAAAGTCCAAACTGGCCATTTTGGGAAGTTCACAGACCAGGGCAATCAAGAATCTGGATGTGGAACTGAATTTATTTCTAGAAACCAAATTTCTGTAGTTACACTAGTTCAACCAGCACAGAAGATCTGTACAAACTGGTGTCACTGTGCATAAGAGGATTGTTATGTTTTTGTCTGAAAGTGCACAACTTGAGAGAAAAGGTATGAATAATATTTGGTGTGCACTAATACATATATCTAGTCTTTGAACAATATTGAACCATAAAGCCTGTTCAAATTTTTAAGTAATTTTTGAGATAATTACTAATCATTTGAACCAACTCACTGCTTCTTACTGCTAAGTCCCAAACCCTGGGACAAATGGCTGAGGTGCCTGTCTACCAAATAAAAGCAGATGTGCCTGTAAGTCCTAAATGACTTTCTTCAATTCCTACCTGTTACAAGGTGTGCCCGGTAGAATTGCCTTCTAGCCCAGGGGTTGGTCTGTCTCTCAACTGCCTTTCCTTATATAATCCAACCATTTTGTTAATTGGTGTTTTTTTATCTATCATTTACCCTCCTGAATGATAGGTTATTTCTCTTCACTGGTGATAGGTTATTCCTTTGCCTTTGAAATAATCCAGTTGAACCCAGATTAGATTACATTAAATGCAGGTTTATTGGGGAAGTCACTTTGGGATGGGTGGCTTGAGGGGAAGAGAAAGACTGAAAGGGTGTATGCACAGACAGAGAAGGGAAGGAAAAGAGCAAGAGGAGACCCAAATGTCTGGATTGTATAGGAAAGAGCCTCCATGAGAAGTCATCCCAGCCCCTAGGCTGGAAAGTTCAGGTTTGGGGCAAGTTATGCCAGATATGGACTGAGGGGTGCTGGGAATACCTGGAGGCCAGGTCTGCTATAATATGTAAAATATACACCTCAGTCCCTTGTCTAGAACACTGACCTCATGATCTGATTCTACTCTCTATCCTCTACCCTCTTCTCTCTCCTTACTTGGCTTGGATCATGGCCAATCTGAAATTTCCAAGATGCCCCTATGTCTTGCTATGCTTTCCCATTTATCTACAATAAAATTTCTACTACACTATAACAAGGAGAAGCCATGCCTTTTCATTTCTTTTTTTTTTTTTTTTTTAAAGTTTTATTTATTTATTATATATGAATACACTGTAGGTGTCTTCAGACACACCAGAAGAGGGCATCAGATCTCATTACGGATGGTTGTGAGCCACCACGTGGTTGCTGGGATTTGAACTCAGGACCTCTGGAAGTGCAGTCGATGCTGTTAACCACTGAGCCATCTCTCCAGCCCGCCTTTTCATTTCTTTTGTTTGTTTGTTTGTTTGTTTGTTTGTTTTTAGAGGCAGGGTTACTCTGTGTAACCCTGCCTGTCCTGGACCTCACTCTGTAGACAAGGATGGCCTCAAACTCAGAAATCCACCTGCCTCTCTGCCTCCCAAGTGCTGGGTTTAAAGGTGTGCACCACAACTGCCTGCCCATGCCTTTTCATTTCCCTTTTCACTCACCTATCATTGACCAATTCTTGCTTTCAAATTAATGGCCACATTTTGCTTTAATTGTGGTTACTGTTTGATTTGACAGAAGTTTGGCTACAGGACTTCCCAGCTACCAGGTAGAGATGGCTCCACTGTAATATTGAGTATGTAATGTAATGTGCATACAAAGGACTCTGTGCCTTGGAAGAGTAACAGGAAGTACTCTGGGAGACTGGAAAGTTCTACTAAAATACAAATTTCCCAGAGTAGGGCTCTGTCTGTCCCTAGGGTGGAATGGCAGAACTTGGGAGGCCTCAGCTGTCTGAGTCATTTGATCTCTGATCCCCTAGTAGAGGAGCTACTTCTGTCATAAGGCCAAGCTTGGTTTTCTAAGCTAACGAGGGGCTCTGGGCAGCCCTGGCAATAAGGAGCACCAGTGGGAGGTAGCTTGCAGGTTCTTTCCAGGACTGTCCTGATAGAGCTGTAGAGAGCAGCAAGAAAGACCACAAGCCATGTCATAGTGAGTATGGGGGGGCACTGTCCCCAGGCCAGGAGGTCTGCTGAGTCCTAATCTTATTGGATTGAAAAAGCCTGTGGATGAGACTGTGGTTCAGTTGGTCCATGTGTTGACTTGGGCAGAGGCCCTTGGCCTTTTACCCAACCTGAATATGGATTCCCTGGATGAGTGGGTGAAAGGGTGGATGGGATGAGATGTGACAGCAAGACACTGAAGCCCTGGCAGTGAAAATCTAATAATATCAGTTTCCACTGTGCACACAAGCATTACTTTGCTGTGCAGTAGGAAGACATACTGGAAAACTCAAGGTCTGGTTTCTAGAAGGTTTGAATTCATTTCTCATTCAGTTTTGTGTGACAACTTTTATAAATAGTTTTGAAAGTAGTATAAAGGAGTTGATGGGGATCATCCTTTGGGAATACTTGATCAGAATCCTTTCACCTTTCCAATAACACCATGTACCTTGTCATGATTCAGGGTAGAAAAGGAGTTGCAGAGATGCAGAGATTTCCTAGGTGTGCATGGTGGTGGAAAAGTGTTATACTTGAAGTAAAATTGCACATATTTAGTGTATGTATCT
>NW_021607786.1:0-1574 GCF_004785775.1 Grammomys surdaster | reverse complement strand
TGACAATTGGTTTAGTTTTGGGACATGATTATTTATCCTTTCATTTAGAATGCTGAAATAAAACTATTTACTGGTTTTCATGTCAATGGCAGTTACATCATAATTTTATACCTGACCAAAGCTTCACATTGTCACTCTGAATCAAATTGTAACCATCAAATTAGAGATACATTGTTTAGAGATCTACTTTTTCAAATTTCATTACAGGTTGATCACTTATTTGTCCCAGCTTCTGCTAAGTACAATTTTGCTTTTGTTTTTTTTTTTTGTATTCATTATTTTATTTATTTACATTTCAAATGCTTTCCCTCTTCCAGGTTTTTTCTCTGTAAGTCCTCTTTCCCCTCATCCCTTCGCCCTACTTCTATGAGAGTGCTCCTATTTCCCCACCGCACTGCACTAGGATTCCCCTTTGCTGAGGCACCAAACCTTCACAGGACCAAGGGCCCCCACTTTCAATGATGCCAGATATGGCAATCCTCTGCTACATATGTAGCTGGTGACATGAGCCCCTCATATGTCGTCTTTGCTTAGTGATTTTGTCCTTGCAAGGTCAGGGGGATCTGGTTGATTGATAATACTGTTATTCTTATGTGGTTGCAAACCCATTCAGCTCCTTCAATCCTTTCCCAAACTCCCCTATTGGGGACCCATGCTCAGTTCAGTTGTTGGCTGCAAACATCCATTTGTGTTGTTCAGGTGCTTTCAAAGCCTCACAAGAGACAGCAATATCAGGCTCCTGCCAGCAAGCACTTAATGGTATCAAAAGTACTGCCTTTGTTTCCTGTCTGCAATGGAATGGATCCCCAGGTGGGGTAGTGTCCGGATGGACTATCCTTCAGTCTCTGATCCACTCAATTCCCCTGTATTGTATTTTATTTTATTTTATTTTATTTTATTTTATTTCCTTTTTTTTTTTTTTTGGTTTTTTTGAGACAGGTTTTCTCTGTATACTCTTGGCTGTCCTGGAACTCACTCTGTAGACCAGGCTGGCCTCGAACTCAGAAATCCACCTGCCTCTGCCTGCCAAGTGCTGGGATTAAATGTGTGTGCAACCACTGCCTGGCTGCTCCTGTATTTTCTTTAATCTGTAGCAATGATGGGTTAATATTTTTGAGGTTGGTAGGTGGTACAATATTAAAATAAGTTTTAGAAGGCAATTATCATTTTCTATAATTTGATATCTTTAGATAAGATTTGAGGTTCTTCTAAGGATCCATGTGATGATTTAAAAAAAATCTCTCTTCAGAGCATGAGTACTTGTGAATGTATGTTTATCTAAAACTTCAGCAAACACTGATTATTGAATCACTTGATCCTCATGTAACTAATCCCTGTTGTACCTAATTGCACTTTTTTCAGAAAATCATCACATATGTGAAATGTTTGGGAAGGTCTTGGATCAAGATACACAGTACATTGTCAATGAGCATGTGAATATCCAAGAAAAGTCTTCTAAATGCAATGAACCTAGCAATATGATTCATGAATCTACCCAAAGTACACTTCATAAAACTCATGGGAGAGATGCATCTCTTCAATTCTCAAATCTAAGAATTCCTAAAACTGGGAAC
>NW_021607785.1:0-3737 GCF_004785775.1 Grammomys surdaster | reverse complement strand
TTTTTTTTTTTTTTTTGGTTTTTCGAGACAGGGTTTCTCTGTATAGCTCTGGCTGTCCTGGAACTCACTCTGTTGACCAGGCTGGCCTCAAAGTCAGAAATCTGCCTGTCTCTGCCCCCCAAGTGCTGGGATTATAGGAGTGCACCACCACCACCTGGCTTTTTTTTTCCTCTGTGGCTTTTAAAAAATGAGGAGATCCCAGTTTATTCCAGCAGGGTGTGCACAGAGCAGCTGTTCTCCTGGGAGAGTAGGTGTACTTCCTTCTGACCGTTTTTCTTTCCCTCTCTGCTGCTCTCCTGGCTGTGGGCTTGAGCTGGATGCCTCATCTCAATCAGTAACCACTGACAGGAGGATGAGGGATTGTTTCTTCAGCTTCCATGGACTTTGCTGACATTTCACGGGTGACATTTCAGGTGCCAGCGTTTCTTAGAGATAGGACTCAGTAGTTCTTCTCAGCACTGAGAGTCTGGGAATAAGAGAAAGACAGATATAGACAGCAGCAGTTTTGGTTGGCTTACAGCAGGTGTGGTCCCTGTTCTTCTCCTTCCCTGCCAGCATACTGTGAGCCAATTACAGTATCCAGCATGCTGGAGGAACGGGGCATGTGCAGTGAGCAAACCCACAGCCCCACCCTCCTGTAATGAGTGGTCTAGTGGGGGTGGGCTTGGGCAGGCTTGGCACAGGTGGCTGGCTGTTCCATCAAGCTGGGGTAGGGTTACCCTGCTGCCATGTAAGGAAGGCACAGGGCTAGCAAGGGCCTGCCCTGCAAGCTGCAGGAGGTTCTGAGGTTGAGAAGATCACTTAAACAAAAGCAAGAGGCAGGTTGCAGGGAAGGGAAAAAACATATCAGGCCAAGAGAAGATCTCTTACAGAAGCTGTCAGGGAAGAGAGCTTGAGGTGTATCCAGAGTGTGGTCCGGATGTGAGGATGTGGCACTGAGTGCTCCTTCCCTGGTTCCTGCCCCATGAACTTTCTGGGTTTGCTCTCAGGTTGTAAGTGTTCTATGAGGAGGACAGTGTGCCCGACTGTGGAATTTATGAGCATGGAGTAAAGGGCTGAAAAGCGAGGTCAGTTCCTCCTCCCTGCTCCTCCTAGACTTACATACCTTGGATATCCCAGCGACATGTGGTGCACTGAGACAGGATTCAACCCCTGTTAATGCCCTGCTGGAAATTGTGTGTCAACATTAGGGGCTAGACAGGGACAGTATGTATGTCCCATGCCACGTAGTGCCGAGGGCCCTTCAGCAATCTCTACCAAAAACTTGGGTGCAGATAGATACCCCAGCACAGTTCCGCCTTTCAAGTGTGGTCCTGTCCCAGGCACTGTAGTTGCCTTGGGAGCCTCTGATTCATCCTATTATAACAGAGTAGTGGTGGTTTGTTTGGTTTTGTTTTTCCCTTTTTAATTTATCATCGGTTTTAGTTCTACAGGAATACTGTAAAGAGAGAGGAGAATCCCCCTTTCTTTCTATCTGTCTCATACTGCTTTCCTATTTTGACATTGAGCATGATTAAGCTATTGTTTTGTGTCCCTTTCTTTCCCCACCTCACCCCCACACTCTCATCCATGACTGACTTGTGACTACAAGCAGAGGCTCACACTGTACTCAGAAGCCTTTCAGCCCTTGTAGAGCTGTCTCTACTCCAGTACCCTCCTGGTGCCATTTAGTTGTCTCCTTGCTGGGAACCTTCATCTTGCTCAGCCTGCGTGACCCTTCAGTTGTCATGATGGTCAATGGGCCATTTAGAATGAACTTTGACCCTGACCCTCATTTTTAGTCTCTTAACTGCTGCTCTGTCTGTGGAGCTTCGAGCTGTGCCGCAGGCTCTTCTCCATTTTCTTTTTGAGTTCTGTGGCCATCCACCTCACTGCAAGCATGCCACACCAGTCAACTTTGTCTGTAGGAGCCTCGGCTGACTTGAGACTGGTTCCTGGCTTTTACATTCTGGAGAGTTAGAGGTGGCCCCTTCCTTTGGGAGGTACAGCTACATAAAGTGCACATAGAGATGAGAAGCTCGTTGATATCAGCCATTGTGGTGGTGTGAATCTTGTCCTATTTGAGATGCTGTCTGTGAGATCCTTGCAGGAACTGGAATATCCCTGTTAATTCTGTTCTGGCTTCAGTTCTACATTCTCTTCCCAGTCTTTACCCAAAGCTACTGTTAATGAGAACTCATGATTAAGATTGTGTGATTGTGGGCAACGAAGGTACTGATGTCCAGCTCTGGCTTCTTCCCTGTCCCCTTTGCCCCAGATTCAGGTGTTCATGCCTCCTCTCATGGGTCCTGCAGGTTTTTTCTGTGAACATGCTCTGACCTGTGGAATCTTGAGGATATTCTAGCAACATCTTTGACTATACCTGGCTGGTTGTGATGATAGACTAGGGTGTCTGCAGGATGGAGCCACAGCCACTCTGCCTCTGGTAAGGGCTGTCTGCTGTACTCCAGCATGCCCAGGGTGCATGGTGGTCACTGTGGTGGTGATGCATGACAAGGGTGTCAGAGAAAGTTTGCCTTCTAACAGAGGTGCTCCCTGGACAGACCATGGAGCCAGGAACAGGCTAACCTTTGGTGAGGGCTGTGCCAGCAGAATATAGTCATTTCTCAGGTTCTTCCTGTTTCATAACTTGGCTCATGGGGACCTTGTGCTCATGTTTCTAATACATAAATACTTAGACGATTCAGTCTTAACACCCATGGTGTTTATTGCTTTAAGTCCTGATCCTGATGCTGCCTCGGGACTTGCACTATTCAGAAACATGATGGGCCATTGACAAGGACATCGGACAGCTAGAGATTGGAATTACTAATGAGGAAAAAACTATCTTCTGCTTTTCCTTCAGCAAGGGGACTCTGTGCCACCCCCAAAGAAGAATGCTGTGAAAGGCCCCTGAGAGGGGAGATCCTCACTCAAGTCGCAGGAGATTTTGGCCACCCGATGACTCACAAGACACCGATGTTGATGCAACACCAAGAGGTTTATTTCGGGAATCAGCGTGCTGAGACTGAGACTTTTAACCCAAGCAGGGGCAGAGGAGTTCAACCACCAGCTCAGGGTGTATATGGTTTTTAAAGGAGAAAAGAGCAAACCATGGGGAGTGAGGGGGAATACCAGTGGAAAGTACCAGCCCATAATTCAGTCAATCATGTGGTCAACATCCCGTACATGTTTTTCTCAAGAATTTAATCTCGCTCAATCATCTACAATGTGATTAGCCAGGTTCCTGGAATCCAGAGCTCATGAACCAGCTGACCTGCATTCTTGGTTCTGCTCAGTCTGCTAGGGGTCATGAAAACTTTCTATACCTTTCAGCTGTTTTTATAGTGAACACACTGGGGTAGTTAGAAATAGTATGGCCAAGATCAGAGAGATTAGAATGGGGAAAGAAACATCAAAAACAAGGAAAACTGGTTCTCTGCCTCTCCTTCACTTACCAACCTTCTTTCTTCAATCCTGGACCCTGTGGTCAGTCTTTTCTCCTTTTGGCTTTTGGCCCTTGGGCCTTTAAAAGACTCATGGGCTCTGTAAAGAAACAAGTTGACTCCTTGGGAACTAAACCTCTACAAATTTATTTTCATAGACTTGATTTGGCTGATAAAGTCTTTGCTGAGCCCTGCAATGACATAGCTACTTTAGGAGGTGCATAGAACTCAGATTAGTGCATGTTGGTTCGGCATGGCATGGACACCCTGTGGTACCTCTTCATGCACTCCTTTCAGGTACCCACAGTGTGT